>NC_082665.1:63048409-63351439 GCF_025265405.1 Mesoplodon densirostris
TTATACTAAATATTAATATAATATAATAATTCTTGAGCCAAACAAAGGCTTTAATAGAGCCTTTCTGATTGTTCCTATCTGTGAGAGGTGGCTTGAGAACCACCTTTTTATTGTGATGGGAACATAGGAGTAACCGCGAGTTGGAAGGAAATGGAACAAGAACAGGCATAGGAGGAAATATCAGACATTTGTTTTTAAAATTTATTTTATTGAAGTATAGTTGATTTACAATGTGTTAATTTCTACTGTACAGCAAAGTGATTCAGTTATGTATGTGTGTGTGTGTATATATATATATATATATATACACACACACACACATATATATATATATTCTTTTTCATATTCTTTTCCATTATGGTTTATCACATAATATTGAATATAGTTCCCTGTGCTATACAGTAGGACCTTGTTGTTTAGCCATTCTAAGTATAATAATTTGCATCTGCTAACCCCAAACTACCAACCCATCCCTCCTCCAGCCCACTCCCCCTTGGCAACCACAAGTCTCTTCTCTATAATCAGACATCTATTCTAAACCCTAGCATTCAATCTGCTTCATTTTAATCATCTGCCTCTCTGCCCAACCATCCCCATCACCGTTTTCAATTCCAGTGCTCCCTAAATTTTTCCAGCTTCTTCAGTAATCTTTCCTTCATTTCCTCCTCTCCACTGGAGTCTTTTTCTTTTCCAATTTCACTCTCGTTCCCTTTATTTCTCAGTATGCTAGGGGAATGAATGTAGAATGAGTTGGAAAATATGAATGCATGGGAAAATATTGTCAATAAGCGACCCCTGGAAAGATGGGAAATTAATGGAGAAGTAAGTACAGGAGTCAGCAAATGTGGGTAAATAGAGTTTCTGCCCACCCTCCTTGTCTGCTACAACTTTGGCAATGGTTAGTGCTGTGTCATTCTCCTCTGGTTTACAGGGAGTTTTCTTATGAAGCAATTAAGATACTGGAATAGATGATCACTAAGAACCTTTTCAGCTCTGAAAGGCTGGCTGATGAACAAAGCTGTCCAAGCTAGAGACTAATTGCCAGTCTAATTTCTTTTACCTGGTAAATGTAATAGGCTTATACTAGTACCAGAGGTGTTTCCACTACCATTTAATTAGCTAACTGTTGTAGTGATATACCAAGCACTGCACTGTGACAGAAGAACCCTATGGTAGATAATTAGTTTCTTGTGCAATTAGAAATGAGGATGAAGGTGATGTTAAAATTTTTTATTTTTATGCTTTAGTGTTTTTAAAGCACTTTCATACATATGAACTCACTAAGTCCTCATTAAAATCATGAGCTACCAGCACTATTTTCACATTTTACAAAATAAGAGTTCTGAGCTTGCAATCATTTGATTTGTTCTAGGTTGACTGGGAACAATAAGGCAGTCTTCTATCTCCCATGAAAGGTGAAGTGATCCTTGATTGTCTCAGTTTTTCCTCTGTTGTTTGGGTAACTGGAGGCTTTGAACTCAATCTCTTCCTCAAAGTTTCCATCTATGGAGTTATTTGTCACAAGAGGCATAAAGCTTGGAATCATTAATTGCCTTGGAATAGCAGGGTATCATTTGTCTTGTAATGTGATGATTTTTAAGATTTAAATGAAATTCTTCTTATCTGAAAGACTTGATGAACCTTGTAAAAAGATTTTATATTTACAAAAAGAATGCTTATTTCAAGGTAGATTCTGTGCTAGATAACAGTGATTCCCTTTTGCAACAACATACTTCATTTGGGGATTGGAACTAGCTCGAATTCATATTCAAAACAGAAGCTGGAGAAGACTTGAAAGCCTGGCCACCAGAATGCAGGAAAATACACCGAAATCTTTCCACTCTTCAGCCCACACCATCCAGCCATTATGGTGAAAGGAAGAATACAAAACCATGAAAGCAAAACATTAAAACCATGGCTAAAACAACAAAATAATAACTGTAATACTCGAGGCATGAATTACATGCCATACTATCACCAGCTACATAATCTTCTCTTTGCTGACCCCAGTTCATCCCACACCCACTCTTTTAGTGGGGCACAGCATTTCCTTTAATAGCTAAGCCACACTGAGTTTTCAGACAGAAAGCTGAAAACCTCTTATAGCTGCATTCAGGTTGCAACTGGAACTGGCCCTTCCTATAGCTTACCAGTTAAAGCAAGCCCCCTCCTACTAGAAAGGTGTCCGCATAAAGAAACACATCACACTAGGAAGAAGTGGAGGAAGTGAGAGAGATAAGAGATGAGAAGTGATGACAGCTTAGCCCTTAGGAAATGGATACTACATCTCACTGCCTAAGTCAGGGTATATCAAGCTGAAAATGGCCAAATGCACATGGTCACCATGTGAAAACAAGAAAGAAATGCAGAAAGCAGTCTAGGAACAATGCTGACAGTTGAAGAGACACGCAGAGAAAAGCTATTTTCTTTTTCAACTTCTGTGGTTCTCAAGCACCACACTCTTAAGGAATCAAACTGCTGTGCTGATGTGGGGCATTCTTAAGTGACCTCTCCCAGTCATCGCTCCACCTTGCCTTATGCTCAACGAATCACTGTTTAAGGTTCAGATTTGGTGCAATATAAAAAGGGGCTTATAAAGAATATTAGAGACAATCAATGTTCTTGGCATTAAAGTAGATTTGGGGGAATATACACTTTTCTGCTGGTCTTTGGCTCTGTTACTCTGTTAAATTAATTAAACAAGGAAGCCATTAGACTGAGATGGCTCTAATGCCAAGGCGTTCGAGTTTGGTTTGGTAACAAATCAAAATCTAAGCCTGTAAATCTCAAGGTTAGGAGACTGAAACCTAAGGACAACCAATCACAAGCAGCACTAGGTTTCAAGGTAGAGTCAGTCAACAATCTCCTTACTTTACTTCTGCCTTTTCTCTATATAAGTTTTTCTCCAGCTCCATTAGACGGAGTGCTTCTGACCACGTCTGGTTCAGCGCTGCCCAATTCAAATCAATTTGTGCTCAAATAAATTCTTAAAATTTTAAAATGCCTCAGTTATATGTTAACTACTCTACAAGCCATTCCTCACTCTCCCCCTTCTCTTCTGAGTGACCGTGGAATGACTGGTACAGGCCGTGTTGCCCAGGCTCCCCTATCAGCTGAGTTCATCCATTCAGTGAGAAGCACTGGCAGAAAACGAGAGGATAGGGGCATGGGAGAAGTCAGGTTGTCTCTCACCCTTTGTCTCTGCCTTGGTCCCCATCTTTGGCTGTAACTACCACTCCTCCAGAGATCAATCCCTTGGCCCTGGTAACCCTAATCCTTCCCACTGTCTCTGTAGTTGATGCTAATCTCTGGGTTACCTCAATGCCCTCTGATTGGCTTCTCACAATTCTGTCACCTGTGTAACAAATTTTTTGGATTTAATTTCCTTTATTCAAATGATTTGAGGGATTTATGTTTCCCTGGTTGTGCCTTTATTGATTCAACCATCTTTTTTTCAGACTTTCTTGTATTAAAATCTGTTAATATTTCTAATTAAATCATTTGGTCATATTATTATTAATTAATTTAACACAAATATAGTTAAATTAAATAGCCAATATATACAATCTAACTATAACTCTAAACACTTTTGTTACTAGTAAGTACTTGAGGAGAAAAGTTCCACCCATAGTTACGGTGGTGTTAGGTTCCATATTATCATAGCAACTAGAATAACTTCTGGCTCTAGTAAGTCCTCTGTAAATATGTGATTATGACCTTGTCTTATCCATCTCCTTATCCAAAGAACCTAATTTAGTGTCCAACTATCAATAAGTATTTGTTGACATGAATTGAATTGACAATAATTCTACTAAACCCATTAATTTCATGCAAATTTACCAGTAGGCAGATGGAAATATTTGAGTACTGTCTCAAGTAGATCATAATTAGTAAGAGCATTGGTTTTATTTCTCCCCAATATACTACCTAAGCCATCCTGTTCATTTTCAGGGATTTTTATTTCAGCTATTATTGCCAGGATAAAATTTCAATTGTCTATGAAAATTATATTGGGTCTCAAAGAGACTTTAGGAACAAAAAAATAGAAGGAATCTTTCCTTTTTAGAATCTGACTTATGTAGTCAAAATACAAAGCCAGTGCCTGCCTTGGGTAAAATTTTAAAGGGGCTGAAGTGTATCTTTTTTCCTCTCCCTTCTTTCATTCCTTCTTCCCAGCAGTCTTCTCCTTTAGTCACCCTCTCTCCAGGTGCTCTCTCATTCAAGATCTCACCTTCTCGGGCTCCCACACCCATTCTGGCTATATCCTTGCTAACTTTGATTACCTCCCGAAAGCCTTCCATTGCCTAGGTTTTTCATTGCCATTGTCTCTCATTCTGTTACTCTCTTAACCTGGGGGCCAGCTGTCTGCACCTCCTAAGAGGTCCTTGAAATTAAAGGGAGACTAGAGGCCATTCAAAATTTCTCTCTTCCAAATAACAAATGCTTTTAAGCAGCAGTTTCTGATAGATCTCTCTCTTTCCCTCTCTCTCTCTCTCTCCCTCTCTCTCATACACACACACACACACACACACACACACAATCTGGGTTCCATCACCCACCCCTGATGCTACCCTTGTCTCTGTTTGCCTTTGCCATCCTGGAAAGATCAGGGTGGATTTGAGAGAGATACACATGGACTGCATGAATGCAGACTCTAGGCATGGAATTTATAACTTTGATCTTGTCACTCCTCCTTCCAAATGTCTCACCTCCAATATTCACATAGAGCCAGCTGCTTCAAGTTGCAGACAACATCATTTTTTTAAACTACAGTGACAGGCAATCATGGTTTACAAACTAGTATGAAGTATACATACTCACCTTACTCAGCTAGATCGGATAAGCTACAACTCTACAGACTCAGCATATTAAGTTAAAGATTGCTTAAAGCACTGTGCCAACTCTTCAAAGCCTTCTCTATTTCACTTTCTAGACAGGGCAGCAGATTTTCTAACCAAATCATTTGGATTGTTCTCTTCTCAGTACAATCTTAATTCCTCTATTCCAATATTAAACCAACTATTTCAGATTATTCTTAATAATAAGAACCTCTGGTTCTTCAGAGCACTAGGAAACTGAGAGCCAGGGGAACCATACATTCATGGCAGATGGGCATATGGACATCTCCTGAGCACTAGTACAAGACCCAGGCCTTTTTCTCAAGTAGATGCAGTCTAGTGGGCAGACACATGCTTGGTCAGCTTTATTATAAAATGATGGATGCTATTGTTTTAATATATATAGATGGATAAAGATAGAAGTATATTTCTATTTTTATATCTATTTACCCATCTATCTAACTGCTTAGAAAGTAATTAGTTCTTCCTAAAGAATTACAGGAAGATGGCATTTTAAATGGGGCATGAAGAGTAAATTAAATTTCACCAGTCAGAAAAAGCAGTCAGGTTATTACACAAGAAGGAACACTGTGAGAAATGGCTTGGAGATACAGACAAAAATGACTTATGCAGGTAAGCAGAAGCCATCTGGTATGGAATGAAAGAATGAGAAAAGATGATATTGAAAAGGTAAGGGTGGGGAACAAAATGTTAAAAAACAAAACACATGGACTTTCCTTTGTAAGCATTTCCATGAGACTAAATTCAGGGAGATCAGATGGGAAGACATCACCGTTCATAATGAGATATGATGACAATTGTGGCTGTAGGGCTAAAAAGGAAAAAAATAGAGTTGATGTTCTTTTGGGAGGGAGAAGCTCCAAAAGCTGGTGACCAATGTGTTGTGTAGTTTAAAGCAGAAGAATGAGAACCCGAAAATGCCTCCACAGTTGCAAGTTTTCGTGCCTGAATGAAAGAGTATTATTAACTTAGATTGGGCCCTCTAGCCAAAAGGCACATATATGGGCAGGGGTAATGTTTAGATGTGCTATTTAGAGACGGAAATTTAGAGAAATTTCCACCAAGAAGCCAGAAATCTGGGTGGGAGTTTCTATTAGAAAATCAAAGCTCATTAGAAATTACTGTTGAGATGTATGCTAGTGAGTCATCAGTGTTTTTCCAGGGTTAAAGCTATAGGAAGTCTGGAGCTGAGTGGGAAGAAGGCTAAGCAGGAAAGCTTCAGCAGCATCTACATTTTTTCTTTTTTTAATTTATTTATTTTTGACTGTGTTGGGTCTTCATTGCTGCGTGCGGGCTTTCTCTAGTTGTGGAGAGAGGCAGCTACTCTTTGTTGCAGTGGGTGGGCTTCTCACTGTGGTGGCTTCTCTTGTTGCACGGACTCTAGGCATGTGGGCTTCTGTAGTTGTGGCTCACCGGCTCTAGAGTGCAGGCTCAGTAGTTGTGGCTCACAGGCTTAGCTGCTCAGGCATGTGGGACCTTCCCAGACCAGGGCTCAAACCCATGTCCCCTGCATTGGCAGGCAGATTCCCAACCACTGCAGCACCAGGGAAGCCCAGCATCTACTTTTACGAGATACAAGGTTAACTTGTTCTTACATATTTTAAACTCAACCCAGTTGTCACTTCTTTCAAGATGCCTTTCCTGATGCTCAGTCCCACTGGTTATCTGTGCTTTCCCTCTGCCTCCAATCATACCCCATTTGCACTATCATTACCCTTAACTTGCTATATTATGTTGATTCATTTGCCTTATTTTATCTCCATTGACATACAGTTTCCTTAAAGCTGGGACTGTGTCTTCACAATTTTGTAGTGCCAGAACATATCACAATTCTTAGCATAGAGTAGAAATCTAATGCATGTCTACTAGAATAAGTGAATGAAGGGATGAGTGAATGAATGAATAAAATGAAAAACAGTGAGAAAGAGAATTATCAGAAAGATGAGTTGAAGGCAAGTCAAAGTTTCAAGAAGGCTAATAGTGTGAAATGCTGTAGAGCAATCAAGTAGAGTGAGATCAGGAGAGGATGTGGTTAACCTAGGCAAGAAATATTTAATTGGATGCTTGGCTTTGTTTAAAGAAAATTATTTCAGGGAGCAGAGATCAGAATTCCATTCTTTGAGGAAGGTATGGAAGGGAGGAAGTGGTTCCAGCAACCATTGACTATACTCAGAAAAATTTAGAAGATTAAGGGAAAGTGAGAGTATGGATGTTGATATTGGGTGACAGGGATTATATTTTTGGAACGAGGAATTTTGAAAAAAGTGATAAAGATTTCCATGTGAGAGAAACTGAAAAAGTGTGTATAAGGAATGAGGAGTGAAGGATATGGTAATAGAATCATCAAGAATGAGGAGAAAGACACCTTATATTTTTACTGTTGTTCATAGTCTCTCTATCTCTCTCTCTCTCACACACACACACACACATACACACACACAGAGCTAAAGGCATAGCAGTTATTTTCTAACTACTTCTTGATCAACTAATGAGAGATTTAACACTTATTAAATGCCAGGCATTTATTATGAGAGTGAGTACAGTTTTCTACTGATACCCTGACATTTTGGGAAACCTCAACCACACTACTGGGAGAAGGGAAATATTCACAGTTATATATAGGAACTTCAGTAAAGGATATTCTAAAAACTATTTCTGGCAAGCTGTCAGAGGGGGTTTTTCAGCCACATGCTCAGGCTGAACACAGCATCATCTGGGTATTGTTCCTCTAAGTATAGAAATGTGGAATGTGTTATTCCCAATTAAGAGTCTGATGCATCATATCTGGTTTCCAAATGACAGTGGATTTTTCAGAGGAAAATAATTGTGACATTCTCATTTACTGTCCAATGTGGTTTATTGAAGACAAAGTCCAGCCTTCTGGCCTTGCTTCTCTGTAGCTGCAAGACAATCAGCTCATGACCCCAAACAGGTGACAGAACCCCAATGACTTCAAATGTTATGTAATGAAATCACCCAGTCCCCTTTAAAGTCTGCCAGAAGACTTGATTCCGTGGCCTTCTGCAGCAGTGAATTCAACAGGTTAACTCTATATCTTGTGGAAAGTGTTCATCTGTTCTAAATTTACCACCTGCTAATGCCGTGGGGTGACCCTTTGTTCTCCTGTGAAGCAACCAAGGAAAAAGCAAGGAAGTCAGCAGCACAGCTCAGGTAAGACTGGTGCTGCAGTGTTTTCCCTTTTCTTGTTCCTCTTCTATTTGTAGGTAAATAAGCATCCAAGCTGCTGTCTATATAATTCAGTCCAGGCTCCCACCACCTTGTCAAACTCTTCAAGGGAAACATTATTGCCTTAATTGCTTAAACCTAATTTGCATAATATGGAGTTCTGACAGTCACAAAAACAGGGATGCAAAAAGGAGATTAACAAGTGAGGTGCACGCTCAGCCAAGCCTGTACAGTTTAGAAATGAGAGCAGAGAAGAATTCATTGGATGGGTGGGTTCACTGTTTCATCTGCTCTCTGGCCCTCCCTCCTGCACCTCCTTCTCTCCATCCCACTTTCAGGTTTGTTTGTTTTTCATTTGCATGCATTGGCTCCTAGCTTGCGCCTAGACTGTTAATTGCCATTCCCAGCAGAGCCTCCTTCAAGCCCTGGTAAAGCTCAGGCAGCACCAGCCAGCACAGATTAAAAACAGCCTGGCCTCTTTATACCAAGCTCATCCAAACGTTCAAAATGTTAACACTCCTTGGGAAGGCAGGGACTGTGTCTTCCTCAATTTTTGTGCGTTAGTGTCTGTTCAGAAAACTAAATTAATTTCTCTTTGGAAGAGTCATAGACAATCAACTCCTCTCTGTGATTCCCATCAGGACCCTCCTCTGTGTGCCCCTATACCCCAAGGGGGAAGTCTGTCTGTGCCATTCTCTTCTTGGAGCACTTCAGTGGCTTCCTGTTGTCTACAGGTTAACAGACCCTTTACAATGGCTTCTAATCTAGATCCAGTCACCCCACATGACTTTTGTAAAAGGAAAATGTTCCATTGACTAAAGCACTTGCCCAGGAGATACAGAAACTGAACGCTGTTTTATTGCAACTCATCTAACCAGCTGGAACTGTTAAAGCACCGTGAACTTTGAGACTACTTTCCTCCAATCCCCAGAGCCTTACCAGACCAAACTGAAGACTCATTCCTGACCAAAGAAAAGGGGAATTTATTTTAACCAAATGTGTAGAGAGACCAAGGCACTCGTTCTATCCTATCCAGGGTCTTAACTTTTCCTCCTCAATTAGCATAAACACCATGAATTCCCACCTTCCATTACTTATAAACATGTAACATTTCCCTTCAGTGAACTACTCAGTGAATTTCTTCATAGGTGTTGCCTAGCAAGTCAATAAACTCACCTCCTTCCCAGAGGCCTTTGATTATTCTCTGACACTTGTTAATTCTGTGTTCGCCCTAGCCTCCATCTCTTTATTATGTATCACTTCAGTCAAGACTACCCTGGTCCCACCCATCCACATCCTTTCCTTGGCTCATTCCTACCCATACTGAACACTAGTCCCAGTAACTCCCGCTCCAGATAGCCTTTCCTACCCCAAAATAAACTCCCCGAGATGGTGCTAATTTTTCCTCCTGCCCTGGAAGTCCCCATCTCTTTGCAAGTTCAGCATCCAAGCCCCAATCACTGTGTGCAAGCAGCACTAAAGTTGCCTGAGGAGATATATAGAAATGTGTTCTTTGTATTAAAGTATACAAACACAATTGATTTTTGTATATTGATTTCATATCCAACCACTTTTCTATTTTTTAGTTCTCATAATGTATTTATTTATTTATTTTTGCTGTGTTGGGTCTTCGTTTCTGTGCGAGGGCTTTCTCTAGTTGTGGCAAGCAGGGGCCACTCTTCATCGCGGTGCGCGGGCCTCTCACTATCGCGGCCTCTCCTGCTGTGGAGCACAGGCTCCAGACGCGCAGGCTCAGTAGTTGTGGCTCACAGGCCTAGTTGCTCCGCGGCATGTGGGATCCTCCCAGACCAGGGCTTGAACCTGTGTCCCCTGCATTAGCAGGCAGATTCTCAACCACTGCGCCACCAGGGAAGCCCCAATTCTCATAATGTATAAATCCTCTTGTTTAATGTGGACAATCATATTTTCTTCAAATAATAAAAGCTTTATTTCTTGCTTTCCAATCTTCATGCCTTTTATTCTCTTTCTTGTCTTACTGTACTATGAAACTTTCAGTGTGAGGTTGTGATATTAGGAATCTCTGTCTCATTACTGACGTCAGTGCAATACCTAACTTCACCATTAAGTATTTTGCTATATTTTTAGTAGATTTCCTTTATGAGGTTAAAAAGTTCCTTTTAATCCTAATTTACAAAATGTATTATGAAATTTTTCTTCTCAATTATTTTTATATAAATACCTCTTCAAATTCTACTTTATTTTTAGAAGCATATGTATTTGTATTTGTCTTTTCCCCATGCATATAGTTTTCCAATTTTTTTCCATACAGGTCGGATTAAGGCAGTAAGGTTCAAACTGAGCTGTCTTCTGCATACACTGTGGCTTCAGTGTGTGTATATGTTCAAATGTGTTTGTGAGGAGGGGACTTTAATTGTAGAGAACTAAGAAGAGTTCAGGTGGAGCCCAAAGAAAATCAAACGGGATCAATGAGCTGGTATTTAGTCCTTAGAGTCTCAAACTGAATAAACAAATTTGGGGATTTTATTTTTTGACTACTCACTTAACAGGAAACTGTTTAGAAATAAATAATATAAATCTGGCTTTAGTGTCACATGTTTTATGTATGAGGATGATGATGATGATGGTGATGATGATGGTCATCATCATCATTTGGAAATATAAATACAAAGAACACATCAGTAGTAGAGAAAACTTCTAATAGTGAATGACTGAATGTAACATCCGAGACATTATCAAAAAGCAATAACCAAGATTATATTAAGCTAGATTGACTTTACACTCAGACAACCACAAAACATGGGAAAGCCAGGGCTCTTAGGGTATTTAAAATATATACTCAGAATCTGAAAAGAGGATAGATAATGTGGGCTGATCCATTATTCATAGCGTAAATTTGGTAGTGGGCAGCGATGTGTTCATTTTTTGTGTATATGCCTGAGTTCTTACTAGATGTCCTAGATTTGGGCCCTGGACTTAAAAGAACTAGTCAACCGGGCTTCCCTGGTGGCGCAGTGCTTGAGAGTCTGCCTGCCGATGCAGGGGACACGGGTTCGTGCCCCGGTCCGGGAAGATCCCACATGCCGCAGAGCAGCTGGGCCCGTGAGCCATGGCCGCTGAGCCTGCGCGTCCAGAGCCTGTGCTCCACAACGGGAGAGGCCACAACAGTGAGAGGCCCACATACCGCAAAAAAAAAAAAAAAGAACTAGTCAACCTGGCAAAACAATGACACTTAATTTGGGGTCTGAATTTATCCTGAGGGAAGAGGTCCATATCACTTTTTGTTTAATGAGGATTCTGCCATCTACCAGCCCTTATTTTCAGACATAAACAAAATGTGAGGGATAAGGGGAGAGAGATCGTAGCAGGAGACCTTGGTGTTATGGGTTAAAATTTGTGTCAGTATTCTGAATTTGCTTCCTCACATGTAATAGAAGAGAGAAGTCAGGTTACAATTGGATTCTGACTGTGATAAAGACTATGAAAAGAATGCCAAGGAAGGAGGTTTTTACCCAATCCAGTGACACAGAATTTTATTGCTTGACACAGTTTGTTGAGCAGCCATGAGGCAATTCACAGTTTAGTACTTCTGGGGAATAATGAACTGTGTGTGCTGTGATATCAAATAAATGGAAGTTGGAATTGAAAGAATGCTTATGATCAGCCAATTGGAAAGATGCACAAAGTTCAGTTTTAGGTGCAAAATGATTCAGGAGTGATGAGAAAGTTACCAGTTACCCTCTGAGCAAATTTTAAAGATTCTAAAGGTAAAGGTTCTCTTCCCATTTATGGCAATACCAAAATATTTCCTGATAAAAATCAGAACAGAAGGAAAAGCCAATTTTAAATGGCACAGAGAAGGAAGTAATTGAGAAATGAATCCATCCAGGCTGACAGTTTTCTAAGCATATTAACGATGCAATTTCACTTTTACCATTTATCCTATTAAGGCAGAGATTTAATTTAGAGAATTTTGTTTAGAGACAAAATAAAACTTCAAAGAAACTACAGAAGTAAAATTAACTTCAAAGACACCCTTCTGCATTGATTAGATACTACAAGTGTTTACTTAAGCACTTAATAACCATCTAATGTTTAAAGCTTATAAAAATCATGGAAACGGGCTTTGGAGTTGCAACTGTAAGTAAGTGCTAGTTCCTTGTAGCATTCTTCCCTCTTCATCATTTGGGTGGGTGTAACCCTGGGTAGATATACTGGGGAGCAGTAGGTTGCAGGGAACCTATTTTGTCCCTTTAAGCAGCAAATTCTGCTACTTTCCTGCACTAACAGTGAACCTCTGTGAAAATGTAAAGATTTTAAGTCTCATCAGTAAGCCAGAAGTAATATGAGAATTTTCAGTGTATCACTTTGTAATTTGTGTATTTTTAAACTATATCCACAGATTCTGAAGGTTCACTGTCTATTACCAATTCTCTTCTTAGAAGAACTGTGGGACATTAATCTTAAAGTATAGAAACTTCACACTGAAAAACAAATGTTAACATTATTGACAGATCAAGGGCTCTAAATTTTAAACATATGAACTTATTACTAAACTCTTAATGGAATCAATGGCAAGTTATTATTCAAAATAAAATTGTTTGCTTTCTGAAAAGCAAAACGTACTGTTATAAAAAGGAAAAAAAATTAAAGCAACAAACCCCCAAGTAAATAATTCTGAGGGTAGCCCTGGTCAACTGAGGGATGTTCTCCAACATCCATTCTCCTTTTCATCTGTGACTTAGTTTAAGCTGGTCTCTGGTCATTCAAGGAAGCCTCTATTCCCTAGTCTTCCTTACAGTCAAGTGCAACCATGAGACCAAATTCTGGTTAATGCTATGTGAGTGAAGGTGATACATACCACTTACAAGTTTGCACTTTAAATTATTGAACATGCACTGCGTTGGCACCTTACCAAGAGCCTGCTGTTGCAAGAAGGTGAGAAGGGGAAACATTTCCTGGACCAGAGAGATGGAAGCAACTTATTAAACCTGCAAAACCACCCTCATCAAGACTGCCTACTTCTGAGCTGTTACCTGGGAGAGATGACCTTCTATTGCATTTCTGCAACTGTTTTTTGTTTGTTTGTTTTTTGTTCTTTTTTCCTGGTATATTTGTTACAGACTCTTAGCCTGAACCCTAACTAATTCAGTTACCAACCAACCAGAGAGGGAGTTTAATTAGAGGACCCTTTGAGCTGACTTTGAGGGGGATGATGGGTGTGAATTGTTCAGGAGTGGGTATGCCTGTGCAGTGGTACAGTGATCAGGGTAAACCATGGTTGGTGAAGATAACTGAGTGGATTAAAGCTAAAAGGGTTCACTAAGAAAGTGATAAATAGCAACAGAGATGTCTTTTAGTTGCTGAATGGATAAATTAACTGGGATACATCTAGACAATGGAATATCATTTGGCACTAAAGGGAAAAGAGCTATCAAGTCATGAAAATACATGGAAGAACCTTAAATGAATATTACTAAGTGAAAGAAGACCATCTGAAAAGGCTACATACTGTATGAATCCAACTATATAATATTCTAGAAAAGGCAAAATTATGGAGACAGGAAAAAGATCAATAGGGCTGGCAGAGGAGAATGGACAAAAAGAGAACAGAGGAAACTGAAGGCATTGAAAATAGTTTGTATACTATAATGATGAATATATGTCATTATACATTTGTCTAAACTCATAAAAAGTACACCAAGAGTGAACCTTAAGGTAAACTATGGACTTTGGGTGATTATGTGTCAATGTAAGTTCATCGATTGTAACAAATGTACCACTCTAGTGGGGGATGTTGATAATGGGGGAAGCCATGCATGTGTGCAGACAGGGGGTACATGGGAAACCTCTGTACCTCTCAATTTTGCTGTCAACCAAAAACTGCTCTAAAAAATGTCTTAAAAACTCCAATGTTCATTTAAATTCAGTGATTTTTTATATGTAAATTACATCTCAATAAAGCTGTTTATAGAAGCAAACAAGAACTAGTCCAGAAGATGGTGGAGGAGTAAGACATGGAGATCACCTTCCTCCCCACAAATACATCAAAAATACATCTACTCATGGAACAGCACCTACAGAACACCTACTGAATGCTGGCAGAAGACCTCAGACCTCCCAAAAGGCAAGAAAATCCTCACATACCTGGGAAGGGCAACAGAAAAAAGAAAAAACAGACAAAAGCATAGGGATGGGACCTGCCCCTTTGGGAGGGAGCTGTGAAGGAGGAACAGTTTCCACACACTAGGAAGCCCCTTCACTGGCAGAGACAGGGAGCGGGTTGGGGGGAAGCTTCAGAACCATGGAGGAGAGCGCAGCAACAGGGGTGCAGAGGGCAAAGCGGAGAGGTTCCCGTACAGAGGATCAGTACTGACCAGCACTCACCAGCCCAAGAGGCTTGTCTGCTCACCTGCCAGGGCAGGTGGGGGCTGGGAGCTGAGGCTTGGGCTTTGGAATTCAGATCCCAGGGAGAGGACTGGGGTTGGCTGCGTGAACACAGCCTGAAGGGGGCCAGTGCACCACAGCTAGCCAGGAGGGAGTCCGGGAAAATGTCTGGAACTGCCTAAGAGGCAAGAGACCCCTGTTTTGGGGTGCATTTGGAGAGGGGATTCCTTCCCTGTCTGCCCACAGAAGGCAGAGCACCGCCTAAACGAGCTCCAGAGATGGGTGTGAGCAGAGACTATCAGCTCGGACACCAAAGAAGGGCATAAAAGGGCATAAAACACTAATGCAGCTTCTGCAGCCACCAAGAAGCCTGTGAGCAAGCACAGGTCACAATCCACACTCCTGCCCCGGGGAGCCTGTGCAGCCTGCCAGTGCCAGGGTCCCATGATCCAGGAACAACTTCCCTGGGAGAACCACATGGCACGCCTCAGGTTGTTGCAACGTCATGCTGCCTCTGCCACAGCAGGCTCGCCCTGAATTCCAATTATGACTACCAAATCCCTCCCTCCCCCAGCATGAGTGAGCAAGAGCCCCCTAATCAGCCACTGCTTTACCCCGTCCTGTCTGGGTGGGACCAGAAGCCTGAGGGCAAACTACACGCAGAGGTGGGGTCAAAAGCAAAGCTGAACCCCAGAAGCTGTGCGAACAAAGAAGAGAAAGGGAAATTTCTCCCAGCAGCCTCAAGAGCAGTGGATTAAATCCCCACAATCAACTTGAGGTACCATGCATCTATGGAATACCTGAATAAACAACGAATCAACAAAAAATTGAGGCGGTGGACTTTGGGAACAGCTGTAGACTTGCGGTTTGCTGTCTGTGACTGACTTGTTTCTGGTTTTTATGTTTATCTTAGTACAGTTTTTAGTGCTTGTTATCATTCGTGGATTTGTTCGTTGGTTTGGTTGTTCTCTTCTTTTTTTATTACTTTTTATTTTTTTTATTTTTTTTATTTTTTATTTTTTTGCGGTATGCGGGCCTCTCACTGTTGTGGCCTCTCCTGTTGCGGAGCACAGGCTCTGGACGCGCAGGCTCAGTGGCCATGGCTCACAAGCCCAGACACTCCGCAGCATGTGGGATCTTCCTGGACCGGAGCATGAACCCATGTCTCCGGCATCGGCAGGCGAACTCTCAACCACTGAGCCACCAGGGAAGCCCCAATTTTTAAAAATTTTTAATTTTAATTATGCTATTTATTATTTTTTTCCTTTCTTTTTTTCTCCCTTTACTTCGGAGCCACAAGGCTGACAGGGTCGTGATTCCCCAGGCCTGAGCCTCTGAGGTGGGAGAGCTGAGTTCAGGACATTGGACCACCAGAGACCTCCCGGCCCCATGTAATATCAATCTGCGAGAGCTCTCCCAGAGATCTCCATCTCAACACTAAGACCCAGCTCCACCCAACGGCCAGCAAGCTTCAGTGCTGGAAGCCCAAGGCCAAACAATTAGCAAAGGAGTAACATAACCCCACGCATTACCAGAGAGGCTGCCCAAAATCACACTGAGTTGACAGACACACCAAAACACACCAATGGACGCAGCCCTGCCCACCAGAAAGACAAGATCCAGCCCCACTTACCAGAACACAGGAACCAGCCCCCTCCACCAGAAAGCCAACACAAGCCACTGAACCAACCTTACCCACTTGGGGCAGACACCAAAAACAACAGGAACCATGAACCTTCAGCCTGCAAAAAGGAGATGCCCAAACACAGTAAGTTAAGCAAAATAGGAAGACAGAGAAATATGCAGCAGCAGAAGGAGTAAGGTAAAAACTCACCAGACCAAACAAATGAAGAGGAAATAGGTAGTCTACCTGAAAAATAATTCAGAGTAATAAGAGTAAAGATGATCCAAAATCTTGGAAATAGAAAGGAGACAACACAAGAAATGTTTAACAAGGACCTAGAAGAACTAAAGAGCAAACAAACAATGACAAAAAACACACTAAATGAAATTTAAAACTCTCTAGAAGGAATCAATAGCAGAATAACTGAGGCAAAAGAAGGGATAAGTGACCTGGAAGATAAAAGAGTAGAAATCACTACCACAGAGCAGAATAAAGAAAAAAAAGAATGAAAAGATTTGAGGACAGTCTCAGAGACCTCTGGGACAACATTAAAGACACCAAAATTTGAATTATAGGGGTCCCAGAAGAAGAAGAGAAAAAGAAAGTATCTGAGAAAATATTTGAAGAGATTATAGTTGAAAATTTCCCTAACATGGGAAAGTAAATAGTCAATCAAGTCCAGGAAGTGCAGAGAGTCCCATACAGGATAAATCCAAGGAGAAACACACCAAGACACATAATAATCAAACTATCAAAAGTTAAATACGAAGAAAAAATATTAAAAGAAGCAAGGGAAGAGCAACAAGTAACATACAAGGGAATCCCCAGAAGGTTAACAGCTGATCGTTGAGCAGAAAGTCTGCAAGCCAGAAGGGAGTGGCAGGATATATTTTAAGTGATGAAAGGGAAAATCCTACAGCCAAGTTTACTCTACCCAGCAAGGATCTCATTCAGATTCAACAGAGAAATTAAAACCTTTACAGACAAGCAACAGTTAAGAGAATTCAGCACCACCAAACCAGATTTACAACAAATGCTAAAGGAATGTTTCTAGGCAGGAAACACAAGAGAAGGAAAAGACCTACAAAAACAAACCCAAAACAATTAAGAAAATGGTAATAGGAACAAACATATTGATAATTACCTTAAATGTAAATGGATTAAATGCTCTAACCAAAAGACACAGACTGGCTGAATGGAAACAAAAATAAGACCTGTATATATGCTGTCTACAAGAGATCCACTTCAGACCTAGGAATGCATACAGACTGAAAGTGTGGGGATGGAAAAAGATATTCCATGCAAATGCAAATCAAAAGAAAGCTGGAGTAGCATTTCTCATATCAGGCAAAATAGACTTTAAGATAAAGACTATTACAAGAGACAAAGAAGGACACTACATAAAGATGAAGGGATCAATCCAAGAAGATGTAACAATTGTAAATATTAATGCACCCAAAATAGGAGCACCTCAATACATAAGGAAAATGCTAACAGCCATAAAAGGGGAAATCAACAGTAACACAATCATAGTAGGGGACTTTAACACCCCACTTTCACCAATGGACAGATCATCCTAAATGAAAATGAATATGAAAACACAAGCTTTAAATGATACATTAAACAAGATGGACTTAATTAATATTTATAGGACATTCCATCCAAAAACAACAGAATACACTTTCTTCTCAAGTACTCGTGGAACATTCTCCAGCATGGATCCTATCTTGGGTCACAAATCAAGCCCTGGTAAATTTAAGAAAATTGAAATCGTTTTCCAACCACAACGCTATGAGACCAGATATCAATTACAGGAAAAAAAAAACTGTAAAAAATACAAACACATGGAGGCTAAACGTTACTCTACGAAATAACCAAGAGATCCATGAAGAAATCAAAGAGGAAATAAAAAAAATACCTAGAAACAAATGACAATGAAAACACAATGACCCAAGACCTATGGGATGCAGCAAAAGCAGTTCTAAGAGGGAAGTTTATAGCAATACAATCCTACATTAAGAAACAAGAAACATCTCAAATGAACAACGCAACCTTAAACCTAAAGCAATTAGAGAAAGAAGAACAAAAAAATTCCCCAAAGTTAGCAGAAGGAAAGAAATCATAAAGATCAGATCAGAAATAAATGAAAAAGAAATGAAGGAAACAATAGCACAGATCAATAAAACTAAAAGCTGGTTCTTTGAGAAGATAAACAAAATTGATAAACCATTAACCAGACTCAGCAAGAAAAAAAGGGAGAAGGTTCAAATCAACAGAATTAGAAATGAAAAAGGAGAGTAACAACTGACACTGCAGAAATACAAAGAATCATGAGGAATTACTACAAGCAACTATATGCCAATAAAATGGACAACCTAGAAGAAATGGACAAATTCTTAGAAAAGCACAACCTTCTGAGACTGAACCAGGAAGAAATAGAATATACAAACAGACCAATCACAAGCACTGAAATTGAAACTGTGATTAAAAATCTTCCAACAAACAAAAGCCCAGGACTAGATGGCTTCACTGGCTAATTCTATCAAACATTTAAAGAAGAGCTAACACCTATCCTTCTCAAACTCTTCCAAAATATAGCAGAGGGAGGAACACTCCCAAACTCATTCTAAAAGGCCACCATCACCCTGATACCAAAATCAGATAAAGATGTCACAAAAAAAGAAAACTACAGGCCAATATCACTGATGAACATAGATGCAAAAATCCTCAACAAAATACTAGCAAACAGAATCCAACAGCACATTAAAAGTATCATACAGCATGATCAAGTGGGGTTTATCCCAGAAATGGAAGGATTCTTCAATATATGCAACTCAATTAATGTGATATACCATATTTAAAAACTGAAGAATAAAAACCATATGATCATCTCAATAGATACAGAAAGAGCTTGCAACAAATTCAACACCGATCTGTGATACAAACTCTGGAAAATAGGCATAGAGGGAACTTACCTCAACATAATAAAGGCCATATATGACAAACCAACAGCCAACATGATTCTCAGTGGTGAAAAACTAAACACATTTCCTCTAAGATCAGGAACAAGACAAAGATGCCCACTGTCAGCACTATAATTATGTCAGCACGTAATTATGGAAGTTTTAGCCACAGCAGTCAGAGAAGAAACAGAAGTAAAAGGAATCCAAATCGGAAAAGAAGAAGTAAAGCTGTCACTGTTTGCAGATGACATGATACTATACATAGAGAATCCTAAAGATGCTACCAGAAAACTACTAGAGCTAATCAATGAATTTAGTAAAGTAGCAGGATACAAATTTTTTTTATTTTAGGTGTGGCTAATTTTATTTTACTTATTTTTTTAACATCCTATTGGAGTATAATTGCTTTACAATGGTGTGTCAGTTTGTGCTGTAACAAAGTGAATCAGTTTTATGTATACGTATAACCCTGTATCCCCTCCCTCTTTCATATCCCTCCCACACTCTCTATCCCACCCCTCTAGGGGGACACAATACACCAAGCTAATCTCCCTGTGCTATGCAGCTGCTTCCCACTAGCTATCTATTTTACATTTGGTAGTGTATATGAGTGAGCTTCTCTCACTTCATCCCAGCTTACCCTTCCCCCTTCCCGTGTCCTCAAGTCCATTCTCTATGTCTGCGTCTTTATTCTTGTCCTGCCCCTAGGTTCTTCAGAAACACTTTTTTATTTTTTTAGATTCCATGTATATGTGTTAGCGTATGGTATTTGTTTTTCTCTTTCTGCCGTACTTCACTCTGTATGACAGTCTTTAGGCCCATCCACCTCACTGCAAATAACTCAATTTCGTTTCTTTTATGGCTGAGTAATATTCCATTGTATATATGTGTCACATCTTCTTTATCCATTCATCTGTCGATGGACACTTAGGTTGCTTACATGTCCTGGCTATTGTAAATAGTGCTGCAATGAACATTGTGGTACATGACTCTTTTTGAACTATGGTTTTCTCAGGGTATATGCTCAGTAGTGGAATCATATGGGTCATATGGTAGTGGGTCATATGGTAGTTCTCTTTTTAGTTTTTTAAAGAACCTCCATACTATTCTCCATAATGGCTGTATTAATTTATATTCCTACCAACAATGCAAGAGGGAACCCTTTTCTCCACACCCTCCCCAGCATTTATTGTTTCTAGATTTTTTGATGATGGCCATTCTGACTGGTGTGAGGTGATGTCTCATTGTAGTTTTGATTTGCATTTCTCTAATTATTAGTGATGTTGAGCATCCTTTCATGTGTTTGTTGGAAATCTGTATATCTTCCTTGGAGAAATGTCTATTTAGGTCTTCTGCCCATTTCTGGATTGGGTTGTTTGTTTTTTTGGTATTGAGCTATAGGAGGTGCTTGTATATTTTGGAGATGAATCCTTTGTCAGTTGCTTCATTTGCAAATATTTTCTCCCATTCTAAGGGTTGTCTTTTCCTCTTGTTTATAGTTTCCTTAGCTGTGCAAAAGCTTTTAAGTTTCATTAGGTCCCATTTGTTTATTTTTGTTTTTATTTCCATCTCTCTATGAGGTAGGTCAAAAAGGACCTTGTTGTGATTTATGTCATAGAGTGTTCTGCCTACATTTTCCCCTAAGAGTTTTATAATGTCTGGCCTTACATTTAGTTCTTTAATCCATTCTGAGTTTATTTTTGTGTATGCTGTTAGGGAGTATTCTAATTTCATTCTTTCACATGTAGCTGTCCAGTTTCAGGATACAAAATTAATGCATAGAAATCTCCTGCATTCCTGTACTCTAATGATGAAAAATCTGAAAGAGAAGTTAAGGAAACATTCCCATTTACCACTGCAACAGAAAGAATAAAATACCTAGGAATAAACCTACCTAAGGAGACAAAAGACCTGTATGCAGAAAACTATGAGACACTGATGAAAGAAATTAAAGATGATACAAACAGATGGAGAGATATACCATGTTCTTGGATTGGAAGAATCAACACTGTGAAAATGATTATACTACCCAAAGCAATCTACATATTCAATGCAATCCCTCTCAAACTACCAGTGGCATTTTTCACAGAACAAGAACAAAAATTTGCACAATCTGTATGGAAACACAAAAGAATCCCAAATAGCCAAGGCAATACTGAGAAAGGAAAACGGAGCTTAAGGAATCAGGCTCCCTGACTTCAGACTATACTACAAACCTACAGTAATCAAAACAGTATGGTACTGGCAAAAAACAGAAATAAAGATCAATGGAACATGACAGAAAGCCCAGAGATAAACCCATGCACATATGGTCACCTTATCTTTGATAAAGGAGGCAAGAATATACAATGGAGAAAAGACAGCCTCTTCAATAAGTGGTGCTGGGAAAACTGGACAGCTACATGTAAAAGAATGAAATTAGAAAACTTCCTAACACCAAACACAAAAATAAACTAAAAATTTATTAAAGACCTAAAGGTAAGGCCAGACACTATAAAACTCCTACAGGAAAATATAGGAAGAACACTCTATGACATAAATCACAGCAAGATCATTTTTGACCCACCTCCTAGAGAGATGGAAATAAAAACAAAAATAAACAAATGGGACCTAATGAAACTTAAAAGCTTTTGCACAGAAAAGGAAACCATAAACAAGACGAAAAGACAACGCTCAGAATGGGAGAAAATATTTGCAAATGAAGCAACTGACAAAGGATTAATCTCCAAAATATACAAGCACTTCATGCAGCTCCATATCTAAAAAACAGACAACTCAATCCAAAGATTGGCAGAAGATCTAAACAGACATTTCTCCAAAGAAGATATGCCGATTGCCAACAAACACATGAAAGGATGTTCAACATCACTAATCGTTAGAGAAATGCAAATGAAAAATACAATGAGGTGTCACCTCACACCGGTCAGAATGGCCATCATCAAAAAATCTACAAACAATCAGTGCTGGAGAGGGTGTGGAGAAAAGGGTTCCCTCTTGCACTGTTGGTGGGAATATAAAGTGATACAGTCACTACGGAGTACAGTATGGAGGTTCCTTAAAAAACTAAAAATAGAACTACCATATGACCCAGCAATCCCACTACTGGGCATATACCCTGAGAAAACCATAACTCAAAAAGAGTCATGTGGGCCTTCCCTGGTGGTGCAGTGGTTAAGAATCCGCCTGCCTATGAAAGGGACACGTGTTCGAGCCCTGGTCCAGGAAGATCCCACATGCCGCAGAGCAACTAATCCTGTGCTCCGCAACTACATAGCCTGTGCTCTACAGTGGTGAGCCACAACTACTGAGCCTGCTTGCCACAACTACTGAAGCCCTTGTGCCTAGAGCCTGTGCTCCACAACAAGAAAGGCCACCGCAATGAGGAGTCCACACATTGTAATGAAGATTAGCCCCTGCTTGCCTCAAGTAGAAAAAGCCCACATGCAGCAATAAAGACCCAACGCACCCAAAAATTCAAAAAAAATTTTTTAAAAAGTCATGTATCGCAATGTTCATTGCAACACTATTTACAATAGCCAGGACATGGAAGTGTGCATCAACAGTTGAATGGATAAAGAAGATGTGGCACACATATACAATGGAATATTATTTAGCCATAAAAAGAAATGAAACTGAGTTATTTGTAGTGAGGTGGATGGACCTAGAGTCTGTCATACAGAGTGAAGTAAGTCAGAAAGAGAAAAACAAATACCGTATGCTAACACATATATATGGAAACTAAAAAAAAAAATAATAAAAAGCTTCTGATGAACCTAGGGGCAAGAATAAAGATGCAGACGTAGAGAATGGACTTGAGGACAGGGGGAGAGGGAAGGGTAAGCTGGGACGAAGTGAGAGAGTAGCTTTGACATATATACACTAACAAATGTAAAATAGCTAGCTAGTGCGAAGCAGCTGCATTGCATGGGGAGATCAGCTTGGTGAGATGCAAGAGTGAGGGGATATGGGGATATATGTATACATATAGCTGATTCACTTTGTTACATAGCAGAAACTAACACAACACTGTAAAGCAATTATACTCCAATAAAGATGTTAAATTTTTGTTTAAGAAAAACAAATAAAAAATGTAAAATAAGGAAAATGGTGAATAAGAAGGTTCAAATACTGAAGAATCACGGTCATTTAGCATTGCAGATGATCCAAGAGGTCATGTGGTCTATTTCCCTTCTCTATAACTGAATATGTCCTACAAAATGTGGAATACATATCCATGCACTAGCTTCTTGTACAGGAAAGTCACTACCTCATGAAGATGCTCATCCCTTTTTATACAGATCAAACATTAGAAAATGCTTCCTTAGATGAATCTGAACTCCAACTAACCTACTAGTCTCCAGTCAGTGGTTCAAGTGTTATTATTGCAAGTGACAAAAAAAAAAGTTTAATCCTCCTAATAGGCAACATTCCTTTAAATCTTAGTTTGTCATGTCTTCCTTTAGCTTCTCTATTCTCAAATATACTCCCTCAGGGTTTTAAATTTGTCTCTTACTTCCCATGACATCCAGGTCCATTGCCATCTGGAACACTCTGTAATGGATCTTCCTCAGTGTTGATGTTCTTTAACTGTGCCCAGAATTGAATGTGCTACTCTAGGTATGCTCTGATGAGGACAGAGAAGAAAAGTGACATTCACTTCCCTTGTTTCGGGCACTGTACATCTTGTAATAGAGCATAGGATCAAATTATGTTTTTCTCTCTTTTTTTTTTTTTCTGGTAGCCCTGCTTTATTATCTAAAACCAATTACTCTTTCATCATATCTGAGATGGCATGAGCATGGGAGAATCTAGAAGCAGGGAGACAGAAAAAAAAAAAGATTTTTGTAATAATCTAATACATCAGATGAAAAGGAAGAAAGAGATACAAGAAATGATTTAGAAAAAATAGTAGGCAAAGTAATGAATTAGATGTGAATAGTAAAAGAAGGGGAAAAAAGCAACCGCACTGAAAGAACTAGGAGTTTGAAATGAGATTTAGGAAGGAGGAGGTTGGGAAGGAGGTATTAGAAAGAGGTGAAGAAGATTCTTTCAGTTTTGTTGAAATGTTCACAGCTAGTTTCTGTTTTTCATGATGGAGAAAGGAGAAAAATAAGCTACTTTGGAAATAGATCATGTTCAGATGTAAAACGGGACAGAGGGAGGAATGCTTTTTCTTATGTACTGTTTAGATCCATGACGGGAGAAGAACAGATGGTTTGGTGGTTAAGTTAAGCACTTAAAGTGAGGCCGTTCTTATCCTACACTTATTCCAAACACCCAAGTTTCTTGAATCTGCAATATGACATTGGAAATATCACAATCAGGAAGCTTTCAAATGAGATTTCTGGCACTTCCTGAGGCAGTTGTATTCTCCAAAGACTGTTTTAATTAAGACTCAGGAGATTAATCTCACTGCTGGTGGCTGTTGTGGTATGAGCCCACACCTTCACCAAACAGATCAATTCATGCAGGTAACTGAGCCAAAACCCTTTAATATCAAGTCCCAAGGATTTATGGCTGTTTTCACCACCAAGCCTGTAAAGCTCAAGGAATCATGCTTGAAAAAGCAAGGGCTAACCCTTCGTGAGGTAAAGAAACTAAAGAAAGCATTTATGTTACAGAAGACTGGCTAGCAGCATATAATACATCTGGCCTGAAATCCAGCTCTTTTACCAATGGATGACTTTGGACAAGTTATTTAATCTTCTGAGCTCTAGTTTTATGATTTTGTTCATAAATGCATGCATTCTTGCACTCATTACTTCCAAATTAATTCAGTGCCTACTGTGTTCTGCACAGATATTAAGACATACATAGTGCTGCTCCATGGAGTTTCTATCTAGTGGGAAGAAGCACATTGGATTATAGTTTTCTCTTCACTTGTTTTAAAGTGATGTCATGTGCAAAGTACTACATTAAACATTTTACATATTTGCTTATTTATTTTGCACAAAAGTTTGATGAAGATATTAGTATCTCCAATTACAAATGAGAAAACTGAGGATTAAAAAGTTTAAGTAATCCACCCAGTTAATGATTTAAAGCAAGTATTTCTAATCCTGGTGCTTTTGTTCCCAACCTCTGTGCCACGCTACTTATATGTGCCTAAGTGCCGGGGTGGGGGATGAGAGGGGACCATGGGAACCCCTGATGGGGCTCCCACCACAGGCCATAACTGAAGGTGTAGTAAAATATTTATTTCGCAGGGTTTGGGAGAGGCTTTTACTTCCATAGTGGTTCAGGTGAAAGGATAGCACAATTTTAAAATGGACACAAAGTATGTCTAGTCTTAAATTCCTTCAGCAAGTGAAGATGCTACTGAACAATCTGACAATGCAAGAAAGAATAGGGGATGTGGAACATGTGGTCCTGGTGCTCAGGAGTGGAAGGCAACTGTGGGGAAATGGGGAGGAGAGGAGAGAGAGGAGTGGGAATACGCCCTTCTACGTAGTCACCTTCCCAGAGCAGTAGGGCCCCTGAGATGGAGGAAAAGGCAGACTTATGGACTGGATTTCAGTGAAAGAAGATGCAGACTAATGATGCAATCCATCCCAGGAGGAAATGACATGGATCAAACGACAACATATTACCTATGGAGTGCAATGGAACAGGCATTATCCCATGAACTTTGGTGAAGGTATAAAAAGAGTGGGTTTCTCCCAGTTATTTGTCACCAGAATATACTCATAATTTTACTGTTCAATTTAAAGTGCTCCTTGCCACCCCTGCATCTCCCTTATCCCACCACATCCCCCGTCTGTCAACACTTTTGACATAGATTTGCCGAATTTGCTTCCCAGTTTTACAGCACTGAGGTCTTCTCTGTATCCAGCAGTACTGAATGGAGTTCACTGATAACCTCTCACAACCAGGCACTTCTCTTTTAAATGGGCTGCCTCTCTCCCCCTTCTGATTTCATTTTTTAGTACCGTGTAATCAGTCTTCAGCTTTTTAAGTCGATTCTGAGTGGACTCAAATTTTTTATTAGTAACAGTTTATGCTTCTGCCTTGAGCCCTAGTAGCAAAAGAACGACATACATTTTAATAAAGCGTCTTGCCATTTTGTCCTGTTATTTGCATATATGTATGTGTGCATATGTGTAATCACATACATGTATATACAATACATATTGTGCGTAATACACACACACACACACACACGTGCACATACACAAGATAGATGTAAAAGGAACAAAGAACCAGAGGAGGAGGGACAATGACAAGAGATGAAAGGAGTTGAGGTTGGAACAGAAGCTAAATGTGGGAAAATGTATAATAGAGGATAATTTATCAGTCATCAGAAAAGAGAGTATTGTGATCTAGGGACATGTTGTTCTGCCAAGCATTAGGGAAGGTGGACAGTGTGAGACACCAATTTCTTGTTCCTATCAGGTGTCAGGATTTGCTGTGTTACGGAGCAGCCATTATGGATTCTCAGACATCATAACTTTAGGAGTTTCTGGATTTCTGTTTATCAAACTGGAACCGAGGAAGGAGATAAGGGATTTGAGGGCCACGTAGTTGCTGCCATAATCAAGCACCATGGATAGGAAACAATTCTGACATGGGTAGCATAAGTGGCCATTCTGCAGTCAAAGAGTATTAAATGGGATTCAGGAAGCATGGTTCCAGTCCTGACCCTGAGACTGAGAAACAGGGAAACAACACAACTGATCCAAACATTTTTTTTCAAATACTGAAATTACCTGTTGACATATATATACTCCTTCATTTCGTCTTAAAATTTTCCTATACAAAAATGCAATTACCCCACTTTATATACAAGAAAATGGAGACTCAGCAAGTTAAATTAACTGGCCCAAGTTAACAAATCTGATAAGCTAATGGAGGCAGGCTTTGCACTAAGAACCTCAGGATTTCAGATTACAGCCCTCTCCACTCTCCCACCTCACCGCCTACCTAACTGGAGAGGTCACACAGCCATTCCAGCTGTCTTGAACCTCCAGGGGTTTGCCTGTAAAATTAGATAGCTTATCTAGATCAGCGGTTTCCAAATGTGTGTATGTATATGTACAAATGTGTGTATGTATGTATATGTGTGTCTGTGTGTGAGACAGGCAGAGCCTCCACGATCACAAAATCTTACACAGACTTTGCTGGATGTAACAGACACTGGCAGAGCTGTGCTGAATAAAGACTCTGGTGTCTCACCCCCTCCGTCCCCACTGTGACCATGAAGAGATGCCAGAAAACATACAACTTTGCAGAGAAGAGTTCGAAAACCTCTGTGTAACATTCTGTGAACGAGTGTGTGTGTGTGTGTGTGTGTGTGTGTGTGTGTGTAGGTGGGAGGTGGTAAACACACTAACATGGCCTCTTTCTATTGCTCATCTTCAAAAGACTGTTTGGTGGGCTTCCCTGGTGGCGCAGTGGTTGAGAGTCCGCCTGCTGATGCAGGGGACACGCGTTCGTGCCCCAGTCCAGGAAGATCCCACATTCCGCGGAGCGGCTCGGCCCATGAGCCATGGCTGCTGAGCCTGCGCATCCGGAGCCTGTGCTCCGCAATGGGAGGGGCCGCAACGGTGAGAGGCCCGCGTACCACAAAAAAAAAAAAAGACTGTTTGGTCACAGTTTCACAGTGTGGGAATTCATTCGAAACATAATTATTAAGCATCGATAAGAGAGGAATCGGAGGAGCCGGTCTCACTTCCGTCACTTGGAATTGGCAGCTTCTTCTCTTTCTGGACGAAAGACCCATAAAAGATGGGATTGTACAAATCCACTGACCTGGGTTCTAGTCCCAGCTCCAACACTAAGCCATGTGATTTTGGGAACCTCTCCACTCTCTGGACATGGTTTCTCATTTACAAAATGAGTGTGATCTCTACAACCCCTTCCAGCTTTGACATTCTATGATGTTATGCCTATTTTATGACTTCAAAAAAATTAGATTTTTTAAAATTTCCATAGTGCTACAGCCTATGGGCTGACAGTCACCTGCCATGGATGAAATTACTTTTTAATAACTACTTATTTGGTGCTCATTTTAAATTTTTAATGTATCCCCTTCAGGGCATAAACACATTTCTATATCCAGCTATTCAAATGTGAGGTAGGAAAAGGCTTAAACTCATAATTTTGCATTCTAATTCTGTAGTTTGGACTTTTAGTCTGCGTGTGAAGTCTGTGCAGGAAGAGCTATGTTTGAGAGTTGTGTGCCATGAGCAGTGTACACTGGGGCCTGGGGAAAGGAAGAGGAAGAAAGGCAATGTGCCCCACTGACAGAAGCCAGGTATGGGCTCTGAGAAGGAATTTAACATCTTCCTTACCTCAGCTGCTCTTTCTTCTCACCTTTCACCTTCTCACCCATTTTCTGAATAGACTTCTGTGATTTTTCCACAAAAATCCTCTATTCAAAGTAGATAAATTGCACAAAGGGTAAAATATTCTTTAGTATAATGGACACAATGCATGCATGCATGCAAACTAAAGGAACTATTAACCTAGATTCATTTTAAAATGTTTAATAGGGTAACAAATACTGGAGAGGCTCAGAGTAAAAGGTACTCATACAATTTGGTGACATTGTAAAATCTACAACCCTTTGGATAAGTAACTGAAATTCCAAAATCAGAATGACATTCCTCGTAATACTAGCCAAGAAAGTACAAAAATAGTATTCATCTCTTCACCAAATATTTATTAAGCACTTGCATCATAATACCAAAAACTATGTAAATTGGTCAAAAAATAATTGAAATTTATCTACAGTAATCAAAAATTAAAACCAATATAAATGTCCAAATATAGGAGATGGATCTAGTGTGGCATATCAATTCATTCAAATATTATAAAGCTACTTAATGTTAAAATATATAAGCTGCTTAACATTAAAATATATACAGAACATGAAAACTACTGAAGATGTTTAGGCTATCATGTTAAACAGAAAAGCAAATCATAAAATGGTTTGTACACTAGCATCTCAAACCATGTAAAATCTGTATTCATATGGCTAGCGATCTGCAAGAAATATGAAAAAGTGAAACTTGAGTTTTTATTAAAGTGATGATATTGTGTGTGATCTTTTTGAAGATGGTATTAAATGGTGATATTATAGTACCTTTGTCTAGCAACAAAAGGGGGCTGTGCCATTCCCTAATGATACATTGTGTGAATGTGATAGTATTTAGCTAAAGGAGAGACTTCTTAAGGTTCATGGTGATTCCAGTTCTACAATGTGGCTGCCTGAGTTCTGACCATTTGTGTGCACCAACTACATAGAAGATTATATAACCTTTTGGAAACTGCTGATACTTTCACAGCTCTAATTCCTTCTCTAGGGTAATATTGGAAAGTGGCTTCTTTGCAGATTTCATTTTCAAACTTTCCCCCTCAGTCTCTTTCTAATGAACTTTCTTAAAAAAAAAATCCTTCCTGAAGTTTCATGCTGTAGTACTACCTGTGGGTATGAGTCCCCATGTGAGGGTGTCAAATTTAATTAGATTGTGCTCTCTGTTATTTAATGACTTAACTAGGCTCACAAGTCCAAGATCATAACCTCCCTAGTAGGCTGCCAAGTTAGCTATTTCAAGGAACAACTATTCATGTCATCAAACCACAATTATTTTAAACCATGCTCAGAAAATAATAAAAGTAGTAATGCTCACTTAATTAGATCCTTCACCTGAAGATACTCAAACATTTTACAAGATTTCTTCACTCAGTCATATGCATAACACATGCAAGAAACAGGTGAGCAATATTAAAACATACTTCTAAGGGCTTCTTAAAAAAAAAAAGGACTCATCCTCGATTACTCCCTTTTCTTTTTATAAGAATTTTTCAACTCACTGGCAGATTCCGATGCAATCTGACAAAAAGATACGGAATCCAGAACTAGATAACACAATAAACATCTTTTTAAGGCAAAGAGATATAGGGGATATATTTTTCCAGGTCCAAAAATGTTCTTTTATTCTGAAAATCTTTGAAACCTATTCACTTTCTAGCTCTTCATTAATCATTCAGGTCTATAAATTAGACCAGAAACCAATAAATATGAAACCAGTGAAACAACATATAACAAAAATGCCAGGACCTGAGAAAAAGCCTTATCAACTCTACAGGAGTCAAATGGCACCCAGGAAAAGGCAGCCTTATATTCTGCATAAGGGCCACACTCCTTCAGCCCATTTGGCTTGAAGCAACACTTGTGAGACCACGTTGCTCTGTGAGAGTGCTGCCAGCCCTAGAATGATCTTCCGAGTGACTCCTTATCTATTTTGTTCACCACTGTTACCCAGCACCTAGGCCAGTATATCTTGCCTATAGTAAGTGCTTAGTACCAATCCATATTTGTTAAATAAATGAATCTACACTACTTTTGATATATTGATCAGAAACAAATTTTCTCAGCTTGTAATTGAAATACTTTGCCCAGTGAATGGACTTTGATAGTAATTTGAACACACCAACTGTAAAGAGTACTTTACAAAACATTTTGGGGAAATTTGAATATGGACTATATAGTAGGTACAATAGTGGCCCCCCAAAGGATATGTCTAAGTCCCGATTCCCAATATCAGTGAATATGACGTTTTATAGAAGTAGGTTCTTTGCAGATATAATTAAGAATCTCAAGATGAGATCATCCTCGATTTAAGGTGGACCCTAAATACAATGACTACTGTCCTTAGAAGAGAAGACACAAACCAAGAAAAAAAAAAAGAAAGAAAAGAAAGAAAGAAACCACACGGAGACACAGTTGAAAAAGTCCTTTGCAGACACAGGCAGAGATTGGAGCTATGCTGCCACAAGCCAAGGGATGCCTGGAGCAACCAGAAGCTGGAAGAAGCAAAGAAGGATTTTCCCCTGGAGCCTTCAGAGGAAGGGTATCCCTGCCACACCTTGCTTTTGGCCTTCTGGTCTCCAGAAGTGTGAGAGAATAAATTTGTATTGCTTTAAGTCCCCTAGTTTGTGGTACTTTGTTGTGGCAGTCCTAGGAAACTAACCTAGACCTTATAGTAGATGGTATTAAAGAATAAAGGAATTATTGTTATTTGTGTTAAGTGTAATAATGGAATCGAAGCTATGTAGGAAAATATATAAAGTTTTGAAATTAAAAATGTCACTATTTAGGGGTGAAATATCATATCTTCAATTGACTTTAAATACATCATCCAAATATAGATGATCTGACAAAATGTTAATAGTTGTTGAATGTAGGAATTAAGTAATTGGATATTTACTATATTATTCTACTATTTCCTGTGTAGTTGAAAAAATTAAATAAAATGCTGAAAATAAACATTGCCCTAGGCTGTCTTGTATTATGATATATGGTTCTTTAAAATAACAATCAGTTCTCCAAATAGACAATTTTTACAAATTATCTTCCAGTGTCCAAACGAAAAGCACTAAACTCCATAATTTTTTCTTCAACACTGTGTGACTGGCTTACTTAATCTTTCCACACTATGCTCTATGCATCTATCTGTCCAGCTTTCAAAATCAAATTGAACACTCTTCGTGGTACATCTTCAAATTCTTTTTCTCAGGTTACAACTATTTTTTTTTTTGTAATTGGGGTATAGTTGTTTTACAATGTTGTGTTAGTTTCTACTGTAAAGCAAAGAGAAGTAGAGTTCCCTGTACTGTACAGCAGGTTCTCATTAGTTATCTATTTTATACATATTAGTGTATATATGTTAGTCCCCATCTCCCAATTCATCCCACCCCCTCTTCCCCACCTTGGTGTCCATATGTTTGTTCTTTACATCTGTGTCTCTATTTCTGCCTTGCAAACCGGTTCATCTGTACCATCTTCTAGATTCCACAAATATGCATTAACATACAATATTTCTTTTTCTCCTTCTGACTTACTTCACTCTGTATGACAGTCTCTAGGTCCATCTATGTCTCTGCAAATGACCCAGTTTTTTCCTTTTTATGACTGAGTGATATCCCACTGTATATATGTACCACATATTCTTTATCCATTCATCTGCCGATGGACATTTAGGTTGCTTCCATGACCTGGCTATTGTAAACAGTGTTGCAATGAAAATTGGGGTGCATGTGTCTTTTTTTTTTTTTTTTTTTTTTGCGGTACACAGGCCTCTCACTGTTGTGGCCTCTCCCGTCGTGGAGCACAGGCTCCAGATGTGCAGGCTCAGTGGCCATGGCTCACGGGCCCAGCTGCTCTGCGGCATGTGGGATCTTCCCGGACCGGGGCATGAACCCGTGTCCCCTGCATCGGCAGGCAGACTCTCAACGACTGCGCCACCAGGGAAGCCCGCATGTGTCGTTTTTTTGTTTGTTTTTTTTTTTTTTTTTTTGCGGTATGCGGGCCTCTCAGTGTCGTGGCCTCCCCCGTTGCGGAGCACAGGCTCCGGACGCGCAGGCTCCGGACGCGCAGGCTCAGCGGCCATGGCTCATGGGCCCAGCCGCTCCGCGGCATATGGGATCCTCCCAGACCGGGGCACGAACCCGTATCCCCTGCATCGGCAGGCGGACTCTCAACCACTTGCGCCACCAGGGAGGCCCGCATGTGTCGTTTTGAATTATGGTTTTCTCAGGGTATATGCCCAGTAGTGGGATTGCTGGGTAGTATGGTAATTCTATTCTTAGTTTTTTAAGGAACCTCCATACCGCTGCAGCAAAAAGAATAAAATACCTAGGAATAAACCTACCTAAGGAGGTAAAAGACCTGTACTCAGAAAACTATAAGACACTGATGAAAGAAATCAAAGCTGACACAAACATATGGAGAGATATACCATGTTCTTGGATTGGAAGAATCAGTATTGTGAAAATGACTATACTAACCAAAGCGATCTACAGATTCAATGCAATCCCTATCAAATTACCAATGGCATTTTTCACAGAACTAGAACAAAAAATCTTAAAATTTGTATGGAGACACAAAAGACCCCTAATAGCCAAATCAATCTTGAGAAAAAAAAAAATGGAACTGGAGGAATCAGACTCCCTGACTTCAGACTATACTACAAAGCTACAGTAATCAAGCCAGTATAGTACTGGCACAAAAACAGAAATATAGATCAGGTTACAACTATTGGTTTAACCAGTGAACAGTCAATAGGTTTCTCCCAAATTCTATCCCTAATTCTTCCCCCAAACTTCTTAAGCATCTATACAGAACAGCATCCCAAATCTCCACACGCCTCCCTCCATTCTCCTGTACATGAGGTGGCAGGCTGATAATCATGCTTAGCAGTCAAATCTCCTCTGCAGAAGATAGCCTGTCTCTTCAGCCTCTGAAAACAGCCGATTGTCTACCCCAGAGAGACGATATCAAAATCTGACAAATTGTCATTTATTTTACTTCTACTAGGTGATCCCAGCAAATGAAATTTTCTTTCTAGTATTCCTTGGATCTCTTTCATGCTGTTGCTGATCTTTGCTAGAGGGATAGAGCAGTCCATTTGCTCTATTTTATCACCAGAAGCTGTTCTAATTGTCTCTCAATGACAGCATACTCTGGCCTACAGAATCTGTCTTTTGATCACTGGAATATCACTCAAGGCCCCAGATGCACCACGGGCACACCCTTGTCTAGAGTCAGTGACATCTAGTATTGGTTATTCTTCATCCTGTTATGGCCCACCTCCTTGCAGAAGTATATATTAGATGGTTTAATCCCTTGAAGGATATCGTTCTCTCTTTATTTGGGTAGTGTAGACATGTCACAGATGGGCTTCATAAAGTGCCTGGCTGGCATTATTACAATGGAAAGATTATCTCTTCCAACCTCTGTTGCAGTGGATTCTGAGGAACCAGCCTCCACGGATTTCCATTCCCACCGCACACCACACACACCACCACTAACTCGTCTTTTGCAGCCCTTCCTTCCTTCTCCCTCCACTCTGTTTCAAATTCAAGTCATGGATTTGTTTTCCCAGAAATATGCAACCAGTGTTTTATCCTGATTACTGGTACCCTATCACCAAGGTATTAAAAGTGTTCTCCTCAAGAGTGAACCATGGGTTTGACACTCTGCTCCAAGTACTTCTAAAATCAACTCTCTTCATAGTGAGGCATCTGAATCTTCACAGAGTCACTGTTTAGGATTCATGAAATGACTTTACATTATGAACGCTTTCCAGAATAACCTGTACATATGCTTGTAAATGACACCTCTGCAACTTCTGTTGCACTGCTCTTCACATAGGTAGAACCTTTTCATCTTTCTGGTCTCAATTTAACCACTCCTTGGAGTGGTCTTACCAGATCACCCAATTGAAAGACCCGTTCCCCAGGCATATTTTCATTGTTGCACTAATCAGAATATGAATTTATATAGTATTTTTGGGTTAATATTTACTTCCTTCACTTGGCTCCAAGCTCCATGTCCATTTTCTTCATCACCATAAACCTAGCACAGTACCAAATACATATCAGATGGTTAAATGAGTACATATAACATACATGCAAAGTCCATCTTTACCCTGTTTAACTGATGTCTGACATACAGTTTTAGACCCAAGCTTTTCTCTTAGAATAGGATTTTCCCTCTTCTTCTCTATTTCTCTTTTTCCTCTCCTATCTCTCCTATTATTTCTCTTACTATCATCTCACCCACCCTCCTTCCTCTTTTCTTCTCTCTTCTCTGCCACCCTATTTATGAATGTTACAGATGACAGCTCACATATGGAAGATATATCACCACTTACTATCAGGTAATGAACAACAAAAATGAGAGTTGATTCATATTTTAAAGGGTCATAACTTTCAATCACATAATTTTGCCTAGCATCCCAACAGCTGTGATTTTAAAAGTCTTATCAAAATTCAGTCATGCTGGTATTGGTTCAAAACAGACTGAAGATAAAGCACTCTACATTCTACTAATTCATATTCATCATATACAAAGATGTATCTAGCTAAACACATTGATATATGTTTGTACATAGGGGGCACAAGCTGGGTTTTTTGGGAAAAACTAGTGTAAGCCAGACCTAAAATGCAAAGCATCAGATGTGCAAGATAAGTAAAGTCTGCCTTCAAAAGGGGGAAAACATCATTCCTGTTGGTTTCTCTAAATTTCATTTGTTTGTTTGTTTTTTTTTTTTTTTTTTCTTTTTGCGGTATGCGGGCCTCTCACTGCTGTGGCCTCTCCCGTTGCGGAGCACAGGCTCCGGATGCGCAGGCCCAGAGGCCATGGCTCACGGGCCCAGCCGCTCCGCGGCACATGGGATCCTCCCAGATCGGGGCACGAACCCGTATCCCCTGCATCGGCAGGCGGACTCTCAACCACTGCGCCACCAGGGAGGCCCCATTTGTTTGTTTTTTTTAATCCTCCTTACTTTATGTGAGCCATAGTTTTCCCCACACTCATCAAAACTCTTCTTGAAGAGGTTGCAAAGTATCAGAGAAGACATTCCTTCCTAAAGCCTCCTGTGATAGTATGTGATGATAAATCAATGTTGCCAAGGTTAAACAATATATTAATCATTCTTAAAGATATGCAAGTGTGAAAGAGACACACCCAAATGTATAAGTTCACTGTAAGCATCAGTAGAATAGTTACAACTCATGTTCTGGAATTAGACAAACCTAGGTTTGAGTTCAGGTTTCACCCCTAGTAATCAAGTTACTTTAGACAAAGCATTGGACTCTTTGAGACTCACTTTTCTTATATGTAAAATAAGGGTATAATAATATTTACTTAATATGGTGATTAAATGGGCCTGAAAATTGATTAGTGTAATATGGTAGTAAGTATATGGAATAAGTACTCAATTAAATGATAGCTATCACTATTACTGTGATTCTCATCAATATTGCTATGTTGTTGCAGTAGTGATGGTGATCACTTTGTTTTTGTCAAATGTGAAAAGAATGTGGCAAAATAAGGGAAGCCCATTCTAAGTGCTGTCATATGGAAAATATGTCAAGTAAAGCAAATATGGGTACTTATAGGAAAACCAGCCTGGACTCTCAAAAGGAGATTAACATTAATCCCCTCTTTACTCATGAAGAAAGCTGGGGGCATTAGGGCGAGCAGATAGCCTATTCAATATCTCTTCTAGTATTTCCTACAGGCTCTTTCAAATAATAACTTGAGGAACCATTTGGGTAACATCAGCTCTATCACATTGCTCTAGGAATCAGTGAACACATCTGGATTTAAAAAGCTGTAAAAATGTTTGACAAATTCAAATCCAAATAAATGTCATGTTTCATAAAAATTTGAATAAATTCAGCAATTAATTTTCTCTAAATTTGTTTTCATTATTTGTTTGTAAGCTAGCTTTCTCATGGAAATTTCACAAACAAAAGATACCAAAATTTCTTTGGAAAGTGTTTTCTTGGGGAGATTACAGTTTTATTTTACCAAATTAAGATATTCATAGAAAAATGAACAGAAACATTTGCCTTTCATATCCCCAAATAACAACACAAGATTCAATTACCTATTTAGAGAGAACAAAAGGAAATCTAGAAGTTATAAAATATTCTCAGAGTAGTTATGAATAAAATCTAAATTCAGATCAATGTTAATACCACAGAGCTAAAATAAGCTGGAAATTCCTGCTTATTTTAAATTTTTATAGGCTAGACATAAATTTACTATATGGATATCACTGAGTTGCACTCCTGAATACCAATAACTACAGGCAACTGCCAATATACAAAGCATGCATTCCAAAATTTCATTTATAATTCAGTTGTTTGGAACTGGCAACAAGCTTCTCCCATACAAATAATTATAATTTGTGGTTAAGTTCATACATAAGGTCACACATGCTACTTTTACATGAAATCATTATAAAACATTTATATCTACAGAAAGAAACTAATTAATATATACTTTCAATATTAAAATATACAATAAAATAGTGAAATAAAAATAAAATTTTAAACTGGAATAAAGTTTAGTATTTTATATTTATTCAAAATTTTATTCCAAAAATTTTATTTCAAAATTTTATGCACTGGAGAAAAGAATGGCAAAACTCAAAAGGGAAGAGAGGTGTGGTGTCTTGAAGGCCTTCAGAGGTTATTAGCCAGATTCTCTTTTTCCCTAAAAAATTTCAGATCTTACAGATGCTACAGGTAGGCTTTCAGAACCATATTTACATATCATCAGTTACTGACTAAAAAATGTAATGGAGAGAGAAAAAGAGAGGGTAAGTGAATTACAAGATGTGGGTGAGGTGGGGGGAGGCAGGTCTTAACTAAGCATGCAGAAATGTCTGCAAGCAAAGGAGATTGCCTAGAGGAAGTCTGAGCTGTATGCAGAGAATGACAGAGGTCCAGGGTTGTGTATAATCCTTTGGTAGCAGATTAAGAAAGTGCTGGGGCAGAAATCGGGGCCAATTTGTTCTAGGAGCTATCTACAAAATGGCAGGGGGGGTGTTTCTTCATGACATTTTTGTTGCCAGAGAATGTACACAAGTTGTAAGAAGGTAAACAGGCTCTGCTGTGATGCACATATTAAGCCTTTCATGCTTGCGGGTAAAACACTTTTGCTTGTCTTTACCAGGCTGACATGCAAACCTTATGCTCTTAGAAATGCTCAACACTCACCGGTCCTCTCTAGCCATGTATTGGGTATTGGGTTTTAGCTTGGTGGCACATTATGATACTGCTTCTTAACTAGTGGAGCAAACACTAAATGGGTGGTAGAAAGAAGGACATTTGATATTATATTCATATATACTATAGTGCTATGCTCTTGCAGCTGTTTTCATGTATTTCAAAATTTGTTTGATTGCTGACTTCCCATCTGACAGTAGACCCAGCGAGAAGTCCAGAGAGACTCTATGCATAACCTTTTCCCTATAATGCAATAGTGCTGTCCCTAGTCTGTGGGCTATGTCATCTTCAGTTAAACAGTGGCTCAATCAGTGTGAAGACAGCCTTCGTATTGTTACCGTAGAAAGGTTTCTCCTTTGTGACTAAGCCTTTTCCAGCTGTTGAGATGTTCACCAATTGCTGCTTCAGCTTCTTAGAACCCACTCGGCTTGTGAGCGCCGATGCATTTACTGTACTAGTAATTAATGCCGTTAGCTTTGTAATTAAAAAAAAAAAACTTTTTGCCTTTATATTCAGGGTGATAATGCTGCAAGTAAAAATTAATTAAAATGAGATGAATTGCCTTCAGTTAAACGAAACAGAAAGAGAAAGGGAGGGGTGGGGGGAGGAGGGACCTGACTAAGGGTTTGCAGCCTTATTAATGAAGCAAACTGAGGAGGCTGGGCTTCAAATTTTCCCGATTCTTTTTCCTTTGTGTTACAGTCTGGGTAAATGGAGCCCAAAACTATCAGTTGGTGAGGGAATACCAAGTAGTTCCATTTTTCCTCCATTTGGCTATGGGTCACTGTGAAGACCACAAACATGAACGCCCATGTTTGTCAAGCCCCTCTCTAATTTTCCCTTATTGGTCTGTTTGAAGTAATGGGCTGTGAAATTGACTTTTATATTATTATTAATTAGATCTGGTGCCTGATTTTTTTTAACACTTGATGAAGCAAAAAAGTCTGGTTCTTTTTATAGGACAAAGTCCTGACAAATTCAGTCACTGATTATAACAGAGCTTGAGTGGGAAAATCTGACTTCTTCCCATCCTGAAAGCAAAGGCCCCGTGATCACCTTCCACTCTCCTGATTTTTCTGAATTCAGCCTCCCAAGTTTGTCTGAGGGGCACAGCTCGTTTAAATTAGCGTAACACACCAGCGTTCTAAATTTCACAAAGGAACAACAATTAATCAATAAACATGTGCTTAATGAAATCCTGGTGTGTACCTTAGGATTATTTCAGTGGTTCAGGGGATAGAGAAACAGTGAAAAAACAACACTTGTCTTCAAGGAACTGATACACTTACTAAAAAAAAACACAGCCAAGCTGCATAAACCACTTACAAGTGGGCAACTGAAGCCTAAAGCCTCTGACACTCTGAGTGAAAGGGGTTTATATAAAAGAAGGGGCACTGTGGTCTGGAAGTCAGTGATGACTTCATGGGGAGAATCAGCCAAAGAAAAAGAGCAGAAAAAAAAGGACACAGTTAAGGAGGAAAGAATTTTCATCAAGGCTAAGAACAAATAATTTATATATATATATATATATATATATATTTTTTAATATATATATATATATATCCCAAGTTATTGGTCAGGAAGGGAAAAACTACTGTCGGCAAGTAAATAATTGTGGAATTTCTCTAATGCTCTCGGAGGCTTCTTTTATACTCTAACAATTACTGGCATACTCCTTTGGTTCTGTGTGGTATTCTATAGATTGTCACACATTGGACATTCTACCTTTCGAAGCCTTGAATCTCTGATATGCCTTCGTTACATTTTCAGCCAGAAACATATTCTCACAGCTTATGGATGGGAATCATTACATGGTTCATCTCTCAAAGTTAGGGCCCGAGTGAGTCTTGGTGCATGAACTGAGCATATTTAGAAAAATAATACTTTGAACCAACAGCTCTCTGTGTGGGTTTTGAAATTTGTGCAGGAGATAATGGGGAACCTTCAGATAATCTCTTGGAAGTACTAAATATAGTTCTTCAAATTCCACAGTCATCCCACATTTGGGGCCACTCCACTAGCATCTCCAGGTAACAACTTTCCAAGAAAATGGTAGTTAATGTGACCATATGACGTACTTTTTCAACGTCTGTTCTCAGATGTTACCAGTTGTAAAATTAGATTCCTCAGGTTTAAGAACAAAGTTGATATTCTCTTCGTAAAGCCATCTGTATTTGTGCAAAGGGAATTTCTAAAAGTCCCTTCAACCAAAGATGTTTAGAGAAAAATGTTCACTTGGTCCATTCAATATCTAGATGGGACAGTCTGTTGAGCCCTAGAGAGGCTGCCCAGATGTGTTATAAAGGCCTTGGCTTGGTTGCAGAGCATCTGCAATTTCCAAATAGGGGAAATCAATCCAAGCTCCAGCTAGTTCAGCCTGAGAAAGAGACAGTTTAAGAAGCTTTTTTTTTTTTTTTTTTTTTTTTTAGCAGCAGGGTAGATATGCTGCCTGAGGCAAGGAAGGTCCTGAGTCTCAGATGAGCACAGGTCTTAAACACCAAGAAAGTAGAGTTATTAGGTTAAATGAAACTAGCTGGGCTTTGATGGATGTTCAGATGGGCTTCTGAGCAGCTGCTGAACTATTCAAACTAGGGAGGGGCCTATACCAATCAGAAGCATCCTTTTGCTACATTAGTCAGAAATTAGAAAGCAAGGAAAATGTATTTAAATGCCGCCCCCCCACTTCCTGCCTGCCTTTATGATGTGTGACAATGTACTATCAAGTTGTGTGTCACTGACAAAACTAAAGTACACAGTTGATTCTCCAAATCTTTGATTTTTATATGTAATAGTAAAAGTAATGTTATATATTAGTACAGAAAATGGAAATGACATCTGAACATCTATTATGTGTCACTCACCTTTAAAAGGTACATTATATATGTTATTTCATGAAGTTATGAAAATAATTATTGCAAAAATCATCTTCTCTGAAGACGTCAGAGTAAATCTAAGATATGGCCTTACTATGTATAGAAAATAATACACCTCCACAATTCCTGTGACTATATTCTATTCTTACACTTGGATTAAAGGACTGAAGGATAAATCTTGTCTGTATTATTTTAATCCAGATACTATATGGGATTTAGACTAAAATGAGTCTTACTTTCTAGCTTTTAGATCTCACTTCCAAACATTACTCTTTCCCACATACGTCAACACAAATTTTAGAATTATTTGATCTGGTTCTGTGAAAAATGCCATTGGTATTTTGATAGGGATTGATTGCAGTGAATTGATAGGCTGCCTTGGGTAGTGTGGCCATTTTAACATTATTGATTTTTCCAATCCATAAGCATGGCATATTTCTTCACTTGTTTGTGTCACCTTTAATTTCTCTCATCTGTGTCTAGTAGTTTTTCAAGCATGGGTCTTTTACCTCATTAGTTAGATTTATTCCTAGTTATTTTATCTTTTGATGGCATTATAAATGGAATTGTTTTCTTAATTTCTCTTTCTGATAGTTGTTAGTGTATAGAAACACAACAGATTTCTGTATATCACTTTCGTATCTTGCAACTTTACTGAATTCACTGATGAGTTCTAGTAGTGTTTTGGTGGCTTCTTTAGGATTTTCTATATATAGTATCATGTAATCTGCAAACAGTGACAACTTTACTTCTTCCTTTTCAATCTGGATGCCTTTCATTTCTTTTTCTCGTCTCATTGCTAGGCAAGGACTTCCAATACTATGTTGAATAAAATTTGTGAGAGTGGGCATCCTTGTCTTGTTCCTCCTGATCTTAGAGGAACTGCTTTCAGCTTTTCACCATTGAGTACAATGTTATCTGTGGGCTTGTCATATATGCTTTCTTATTATGGTGAAGTATATTCCCTCTATACCTACTTTGTTGAGAGATTTTATCATAAATAGATATTGAATTTTGTCAAAAAACTCTTCCTGTATCTATTGAGATGATCATATGATTTTTATTCTTCAATTTGTTAAGTGGCATATCACATTGATTGCTTGGAGATAGTAAACCATCCCTGCATCCAGGGAATAAATCCCACTTGATCATGGTTTATGATACTTTTAATGTATTATTGAATTCCATTTGCTAATATTATGTTGAGGATTTTTGCATCTGTGTTCATCAAGTATATTGGCCTGTAATGTTCTTTTTTGTAGTATCTTTGTCCATTTTTGGTATCAGGGCTGGCCTTGTAGAATGAGTTTGGAAACATTTCTTTCTTTTCAATTTTGAGGAATAGTTTGAGAAGGATAGGTATGTTTGGTAGAATTCACCTGTGAAACCATCTGGTCCTACACTTTTGTTTGCTGGGAGTTTTGATTACTAGTCTAATTTTCATAACAATTCATGCTAATTAAAATTCTTTACTAGATTTTCTATCTCTTCCTAATTCAGTCTTGGAAAACTGTATGTTTCTAGGAATTTATCCACTTCTTCTAGGTTGTTCAATTTGTTTGCATATACCTGTTCATAGCAGTCTCTTATGATTGTTTGTATAATATTTCTATAGTATCAGTTGTAACTTCTCTTTCATTTCTAATTGCATCTATCCGGGCCCTCTCTTTTTTCCTTGATGGTCTGGCTAAAGGTTTATCAATTTTGTTTATCTTTTCAAAGAAATAGCTCTGAGTGTCATTTACTTTTCTACTTTTTTTAGTCTTTATTTCATTTATTTCTGCTCTAAGTCTTATAATTCCTTCCTTCTATTAACTTTGGCCTTTGTTTGTTCTTCTTTTTCCAATTCCTTTAGGTGTAAAGTTAGATTGTTTACTTAACATTTTCTAATTTCTTTTTTTTTTTTTTTGGTACACAGGTCTCTCACTGTTGTGGCCTCTCCCGTTGTGGAGCACAGGCTCCAGACGCGCAGGCTCAGTGGCCATGGCTCACGGGCCCAGCCGCTCTGCGGCATGTGGGATCTTCCCGGACCGGGGCACGAACCCGTGTGCCCTGCATCAGCAGGCAGACTCTCCACCACTGCGCCACCAGGGAAGCCCCAACATTTTCTAATTTCTTGAAGTTGGCCTGTATCACTATGAATTTCCCTCTCAAAACTGCTTTTGCTGTGTTCCACAGATTTGGGAAAGTTGTGTTTCCATTTTCACTGTCTCAAGGCATTTTTTATTTCCTCTTTGATATCTTCATTGACCCATTTGTTGTTTAGCAAATGTTGTTTAGTCTCCACGTGTTTGTGTTTTTTCTAGTTTTCTTCTTGTAATTGATTTCTAGTCTCATAATAATGTGATTGGAAAAGATATCTGGCATGATTTCAATCTTCTTAAACTTATTAAAACTTGCTTTGTGGCCTAACGTGTAATCTATCCTGGAGAATGTTCCATGTGCATTTGAATGTGTATTCTGCAATTTTTGAATGGAATGTTCTGTGTATATCTATTAAGTCCATCTAATCTAATATGTTGATTAATGCCAATGTTCCTTATTCATTTTTCTGTCTAGATGATCTATCCATCGATCTAAGTGGGATAGTAAAGTCCTGTACTATTACTGTCTTACTGTCAACTTCTCCCTTATGTCTGTTGACATTTGCTTTATATATTTAGGTGCTCCTATGTTGAGTTTATAAATATTTACAATTGTTACATTCTCAGATAGACCCCTTTATCATTATATAATGCTTTTCTTTGTCCTTTTTATAGTCTTTGTATTAAGATCTATTTTGTCTAATATGAGTATTGCTACCTCAACTTTCTCTTTCAGTCCCATTCACATGAAATATCTTTTTCAATCCCTTCAGCCATCTTATGTCTTTTGATTGGAACATTTAGTCCATTTGCATTTAAAGTGATTATTGATTGGTATATACTTATTGCCATTTTGTTAATTGCTTTCTGGTTGGTTTTGTAGTTCTCTGTTTTTTCTTCTTCTCTTGGTCTCTTCCCTTGGTTTTTGACAATCTTCTTTAGTATTATGTTTAGGTTACTTTCTCTCTCTCTCTTTTTTGTATATATTGTAGGTTTTTGGTTTGTGGTAATGTTCATATATATTGACATTATATGATACTTGCTTAAATATGAATGCATTCTAAAGGCAATGCATTTTCATTACTCCCCCACCCCATGTTTTATGTTTTTGACATCATATTTTACATCATTTTATATTATGTATCCCTTAATTTCTTATTGTAGAATAGCTGATTGTACAACTTTTGTCTTTAAACTTTCATACTAGCTTTTTAAGTGGTTGATCTACTGCCTTTCCTACATATCTGGCCTTACCAGTAAGATTTTTTTCTTTAATATATTTTCTTAGTTCTGATAGTGGCCTTTTCTTTTCTGCTTAAGGAAGACCCTTGAACATTTCTTGTAAGGTCAGTTTAGTGGTGATGAACTCCTTTAGTTTTGCTTTATCTCCCCTCCAAATTCTGAATGATAACCTTGCTGAGTAGAATATTCTTGGTTGTAAGATTTTCCCTTTTAGCATTTTAAGTATATCTTCCCACTCCCTTCTGGTCTGCAAAGTTCCTGCTGAAAAGTCAGCTGATAGTCTTATAGGGGTTCCCTTGTCTGTGACTAGTTGTTTTTTCTTGCTGCCTTTAAAATTAAGATTAATTAATTAATTTAAAAAGATTAATTAATCTTTTGCCATTTTAATTATGATGTATCTTGGTGTGGATCTCTTTTGATTCATCTTATTTTGGACTCTCTGTACTTTCTGGACCTGTTTCCTTCCCTCGGTTAGGGAAGTTTTTAGCCATTAGTTTTTCAAATAAGTTTTCTGCCCCTTTCTCTCTCTCTTCTCTTCTGGGACCCTTATAATATGGATGTTAATATGCTTGATGTTGTTCCAGAAGTTTCTTAAACTATCCTCATTTTTTTTCCATTCTTTTTCTTTTTGATACTCTGATTGGGTGATTTCCATTATTCTGTTTTCCATGTAGGTTATGTGTTCTGTATGATCTAACCTGCTATTGATACCCTATAGTATTTTTTTTTTCATTTTAGTTATATCCTTCAGTGCTTATTAGTTCTTTCTTATATTTTTTAACTCTTTGTTGAGGTTCTCACTGTGTTCCTCCATTCTTCTCCTGAGTTTGGTGAGCATCTTTTTTTTTTTTTTTTTTTTTTTTTTTTTTGGCGGTATGCAGGCCTCTCACTGCTGTGGCCTCTCCCGCTGTGGAGCACAGGCTCCAGACGCTCAGGCTCAGTGTCCATGGCCCATGGGCCCAGCCACTCCGTGGCATGTGGGATCCTCCCGGACTGGGGCACGAACCCATGTCCCCTGCATCGGCAGGCGGACTCCCAACCACTGTGCCACCAGGGAAGCCCTGGTGAGCATCTTTATACCATTATTTTGAAGTCTTTGTCAGGTAAATTACTTATCTCCATATCATTAGGGATTTGTTTCTTGGATTTTATCTTTTTCTTTCATTTGGAAAATATTCTTTGTCTCCTCGTTTTTTTTTTTTTTTTTTTGAATTTCTGCATTTGTTTCTATGAATTAAGTGAAGCAGTTTTCCTCCTTGTCTTGAAGGTGTGGCCGTAGAAGCATCCCCTGTGTAGACTGTGTGTGCTGGTAGCTTTGGCAGGCTGGCTGGATCCAGAGCAGCATAGAACCGGGGTTGTCCCAGTGCATGCTGCCTTGGAGCAGCCATAGCAGAATTATTGGAACTGAAGTGAGTGCAGGTTACAGAGTCCCAGAGTGAGCAATGCCAGGGCTGCCATAGCAGGATAGCCAGAGCTGAAGTGAATGTAGGCTAGAGGGGTCCCAGGGAATGCTGTGTCAGGGATGCCCCAGTTGGATAACTAGAGCTGGCCTGGGTGTGCATGCAGGAGCCTGGGGGGACACTGCACCAGAGCTATCTTGGTGGGATGGCTGGAGCTGGTGGGGGCCAGGGGCTTGGGGTGCACTGGGGTAGCCTTAGCAGGCCAGCTAAAATGCCTGGATCATCTTCCCATCTGTGTTATCAAGGTTGAGAGGGAATGCAAAAAAGGTCACTCTCTGGTATCTCTGACCCAGGAGAGAGTTCCAGCAGTTCCCCATAGACACTCTAGGATTAGTAAATGGATTTTCCTCATGTATAGCTTAGGTGCCCTTTAAACCAGTGTGTGTAGAAGCTATTCAATCAGTCCTTAGTTCTCCTTCAGGAGGAATCACTCTAAATGTATGTTCAGATTCAGTGTGCCTATGCAAGGAGGTGTGTTCAGGGTCTTTCCATGCTGCCACCTCAGACCGTTTTCAATTTTTTTGTAGATTCTTTATTTGTAAAGCAAAAGAGCTATACTAGATTATTTAAAAGATCATGTCCTACTCCAAAACACTATGTCTCTACAATTTAAACAAAATATATTTTTTCAGACACAATTTCCCCATTTAATATAAACCATTTCAAAATCTGAAACATAAAATTGAAGACACTAAGATTCATTTCTGATGCTGATGTCAAAACCCATCAGAATTATAATTTTTATAGTTATAATTAGTATAATTATAATTTAGTTCGAATACAAGGTCTAGTCGTAACTTAACATGCTACTAAAATCCACTCTCCACTCTTTACATTCTTCTTCAAAAAGAATCAAGAAAAGGTGAGCCTAACATCAGTATTAGTAACAACATATAGATCCTATAAGTAGTGTGTTCCTTTTACCTTAATAAGTGCAACTCTTTGTTCAATGTGCTAAAAAGAAAGTGCAGCATTCAAGTCATTAGCAATTTAGTTAATTTTGTCCTTTGTTTTCTCTCTTCTTTTGCTTAGCCTCTATGGTAGCAAAGCAAAGCAGGAAAAAAGGAGAGCAAAAAGTCTTGCCATTACATATAAGGTAATGAAGTATGTAATGGCAACCTAGCATAGTTCTAGGCACATGAGCTTCATACATGTCTCCTAAGCCAATCAATACAGAGGTACTGTAATTACAGGATATCTACTTCCATCCTCTTCATTTATTTTTACCATTATTTACTATACATTCACACTAGCATTGAGTCCTCACAAAAACCTTAGAGACACTGTTAGCCCTATTTTATATATGAAAAAACTGAGATTTAAAGAGAATTCTGAGTGGCCAGAGGTCATACAACTCACTGACTGGGACTCAAGCCCAGGCCATTTAACTCTGAAGCCCATGTTTTATATCTGCACAATTCAACAACACACAAAACCAAGTTCTCCTGTGTATCTTAGGAAGATGTGTGATGGAGAGATAGAGTATCAGTGGGCTGACATACCAAGGCCAGTCCAAATAAATTCCTTCAGCAGGGTTTCTCAGCCTTGGCACTATTGACATTATTGGAAGAATAATACTTTAAGGTGAGCGACAGCCCTGTGCATTGTGGGATGTTTAACAGGTTCTCTGGCTTCTACTCACTAGATCTTATTAGCATCCATACCTTCCCCCACCAAGATGGGACAACCAAAACTGTCTCTAGACATTGCCAGTTGTTTCTCTGGAGGGTAAAATCACTGCAGATTGAGAAGGTCTCTTCTAGAGGAATGATGTCTTTACCATGACCACCTGAGTCATCAATCCCCACAGGGTCCCAGTATTTATCACAGGCCTTCTGGGGCTTGGACCTTCCTGGTTCTCTCCTACCAAGGGATTAACTCCCTCAAAGGTTCACTAAACAATATGATCATTTTGGTCTTCTCTAAGCTAATCGAGATTTTTTTGGTCACTGCATCTTTGTTTTGATCCTGCCTGACATTTCTGAAAAATGTTTAAGATTCTAGAACAGAAGCATAAATTAGTCACAATTTTGAAAACATTTTTTTTCTGATCTTTTTTACTATCCCTGCATAATTGTGATCTGCTTAAATACCTGCCCTGACTGCTACAGGGACTTACTCATGTTTGGGACCATGGCTAAGCAGACAGTATTTTCTGAGTCCACCTGTCTAGAGTACTTATCCCATGGCACATAACTCAGGTGCAAGATATCCAGGAAGGGAAGGCACAAAGGATAGGAAGGAGATAACTATGTCTAACACCTTTACACAAAACCTATTTAATGGATGGTACTAGAGCCCCTTCCCCATGTTGTCATGTCAGTTTTCTAATCTCTCTTCCCTGTGCCCAATATAATCAGTCCATAAGATTTCAGTCCACCTGCCCCTCCTTTAAAATTAGCTACGAAAACACAAAGCTGATATCAAGGCATGCCATATGTACTGGTATTTGCTGACTTGAGTAGAAAATGTGCCTAATATAAAAATGAAATGATGACATGGCTATCTAGACATGTGTGGGTTTTTTTGGAAGTAGCAATGCTAAACCACTCTACCTGTAGTCTTAAAAACAGACTGAGTTTTGTGCTTTTATATTTCCTCTCACCCCATTCATCATCAGCATTACATTCTATAACCATAACCCAACTGACAAGGTTTTGATGACTCACAAGGTGAGACTGAATTTAGCTTAGTTCTCCCTATGTGGCAAGGTACAGTTATGCTGTTAGAAACTATGAGTAGTAGACTTGCATTTGTGTCATGTCACCTGTGATAGTCCAAGTCTAGAATAAAGGGAATCTATTCCAGTTACTCTTCTGTGAGTGTTGCTGACCTCACCACAGGACTGTGACATATATATATAGTCCTCTATGGGGAGAGTAAAGTGGATGACTTGGGGTTCCAGTCATGATATTCTGCTGAATAAATGTTCAAGTGGGAACACACGTGCACACACACCGCCATATGTCTCTGTCTTGATAAAATTCACTCACTGAACTAGAGAAAAGTGAAGTGACTTCCTGGCTCACTAGGCTTTAGAATTATAACTCGAGTTCCAAAAATTCTGGAATACACAATCCAGAATGTATGTTTTTTAAAAAGGGGAAGAAAATATTGGTGAAACCAAGACCTATTGAAAGCCAGGAATCCTATTCTTAAATTCCTGATTAAATTTAAGACAAGGTACTATATTAGGGAATGTGTTGTTCGATTCATTGAATAAATTAACATGTAACATAAATAAGAAATGATTTAACATTTTAACTGATTGAAGCAGAAAAGATAAATCTGCAGAATAATCAAAAGGGACCAAAGTATGTGTGTATGTGTGTGTGTATGCCTTCCAATTAGTAGTGGAATACAAGGTATATAATAGTTCTAGAAGATAGTCACGCATTTTAGATTCAGAATAATTTTCACAATGTAATTCTTACTTTACCCATATGTAGAATACACTTAACAGGTTTCCTAACTAATGGTCATCTAACCTCTGCTTGAACTCTTCCAGAGATAGAGAGCTCACTGTTTAAAAGATCTATATTATTCTGTTGGATGGATTTACTTGCTTTGTCATTCTGATGTTAATCTGACATCTTTCCATCAGAACCCCCTTCACATATCTCATTCTCACTAGCCCTAGTTCTGACTATGCAGAGTTAGTTCTACTAATTCAGAATTAATATACCCCTTCTTCCCATGCCAGTCCTTTATGAATTTGGAGACAGCCACGCCTGTCTTTTTTCTCTAAGTTAGGTTTATTCGTTTAGGTTACATTCCCTGCATAAACAAGTTTATGATTTACAAACTTTGACATGTGACATTCCCTCAACTGGACATACTCTAGCTGCTATTGCTCTCTGCAACTTTTTTCTCACTTTTGTGATCATAGTGTATATACAGTTAGTTACATATAAAAAAGCCACTAAGCATCATATCATAAGTATTTCTTCATGTTTTTTAAAAAGATTTTGTTTTTAGAGCAGTTTTAGGTTTACAAAAAAATTGAGGAGATACAGAGATTTCCTACATACTCTCTGCCCTTACACATGCATAGCCTCCCCCATTATCAACATCAGTCACCAGAATGGTACATTTTTTTAACCTACATTGACATATCATAATCACCCAAAGTCCATAGTTTACCTTAGGGTTCTCTCTTGGGTTTAACATTCTACGGGTTTTGACAAATATATAATGACAAATATCATTATAATATCATACAGAATATTTTCACTGCCCTAAAAATCCTCCATGCTCCGCCTATTCAGCCTACCACTCCAATCTAGCAACAACTGATTTTTCTGTTGTCTCCATAGTTTTGCCTTTTTCAGAATGTCATATAGTATGTTGCCTTTTCAGATTGGCTTCTTTCACTTAGTAATTGCATTTAAGACTCCTCTGTGTCTTTTCATGGCTTGATAGCTCATTTGTTTTTAGCACTGAATAATATTCTATTGTCTGGATATACCACAGTTTATTTATCCATACAACTACCAAAAGACATCTTGGTTGCTTCCAGGTTTTGGCAATTATGAAAACAGCTGGTATAAATATTCATGCACAGGTTTTTGTGCGAATATGAATTTTTAACTCTTTTGGGTAAATACCAGGGTGCACAACTGCTGGATCATATGGTAAGAGTATGTTTAGTTTTATAAGAAACCGCCAAACTGTCATCCAAAATAACTATACTGTTTTGCACTCCTACAAGAAATGTATGAGAATCACTGTTGCTCCACATCCTCACCAGCGTTTGGTGTTGTTAGTATTCAGGATTTTGGTCATTCCAATAGGTGTGTAGTGGTATCTCACAATTGGTTTCAGTTTGTATTTCCCTGATGACATATGATATGGAGCATCTTTTCATATGCTTATTTGCCATCTGTATATCTTCTTTGGTGAAATATCTGTTAAGGTCTTTGGCGCATTTTTCAATTGGGCTGTTTGTTTCCTTATTATTGAGCTTTAAGAGTTCTTTGTATACTTTGGATAGTATTCCTTTATCAGGTGTGTCTTTTACAAACATTTTTCCCAATCTGTGGCTTGTCTTCTAATTCTCTTGATATTATCTTTTGCAGAGCAGATGATTTAAATTTTAATGGAGACTAGCTTATCAAATTTTTTTCATGGACTGTATCTTTAGTGTTGTATCTAATAAGCCATCATATACTCAAGGTCAACTAGGTTTTCTCCTTATATTATCTTCCAGAAGTTTTATGGTTTTGTATTTTACATTTATGTCTATGATCCATTTTGAGTTAATTTTTGTGAAGGGTCTTTGTGTAGGTTTGTATTTAGTATGTGGATGTTCTGGTTGTTCCAGTACCATTTGTTAAAGAGACCACCTTTGCTGGGTTGTATTGCCTTTCCTACTTAATCAAAGATCAGTTGACTTTATTTATGTGGGTCTATTTCTGGGCTCTCTATTCTGTTCCACTGGTCTATTCATACATTCTTTCGCCAATACCAGGCTGTCTTGATTATTGTAGCTTTATAGTAAGTCTTTAAGTTTGTCAGTGTCAGCCCTCTAAATCTGTTCTTCTCCTTCAATACTGTATTGGCTATTCTGGGTCTCTTGCCTCGGCATATAAACTTTAGAATTAGTTTGTTGATATCCATAAATAACTTGCTGGGATTATTTTTTCTTATTTTTACAAAATCTTTATAATGTAGAAAATATTCTCAAATTACATAATTAATAGTTGTTATAAAGAAGTGTGTTCTGAGAACAAGTCAAGAAGCTCTACAAAAACAAATATCCTGTAATCTTCTCTTTGTGAAGGAGATATTCATGAATGAGTGCTTGATTAAACAAGAATAATACCTCTCATGAATGATATATAAGACAGTTGGAGTCCAGGTCTCTTGAAGCTTCTATAAGACCCATAAGTTTCCATAAGGTCTTCCACAAGACCTTAATGAGAAAACCACATCACTGGACCTGGATCTGCTGCTTTGGGGATATCAAAACAAAACCTTGCCACTTAGCTCCAGGTAGGGTAGGGCAGGGGTGGTGGGGGAGAATCCATAGTAACAAGATCCATAAAAAGATTTATAGGGAATTCCCTGGTGGCCCAGTGGTTAGGACTCTGTGCTTTCACTGCCGGAGGGCCTGAGTTCAAACCCTGGTCAGGGAAGTAAGATCCCACAAGCTGTGCAGTGCGGCCAAAAATATAAACAAACAAACAAACAAACAAACAAATAAAAGATTTGTAGTAAGTAAGAATGCTATATTATTAATTTACTTTGAGAAATACAGCTGTCAAGTAAACCAAAACATTTATACTAGACCTGGCTGACACAATCTCTCCCCTAGAGAAAACACTATAGAAGAAGGAAAATTGAAATTCACTTCAAGTGAAATTGAAGTTCACTTGATGATCATGAGATCAGGGTAAAGCCAAAATGAAAAATGATCAATATAGCTCGCAGCACCAATTACAGAAGTTGCATTCTTAACTCATGTCCATGGACTCTTGGGCAGCTGTGAAACCCAAGATATTGTAAGGGAAAAAGTGTATTTATATGCAAATGTTTATTTTTCAGGAGTGAAAAGGCAATAGTTTCATCAGATCCTCAAGAGAGTCCATAAAACAAACAATGTTAAGCATTAAATAATATGTCTTGCCAAGTGAACAGGAAATCTTATGTCATCTGTACAGAAATTTATTTTCCTAACACGACTTAAAGACACACACATTTCTCTTACACTCACTTTGTTCCAGGTTTTAGCAAGCCACCCTTTTTGTTAATATGCTCTTTATGTACACAATTTCTTTCTTTCTTTTTTTTTTTTTTTGCAGTACACGGGCCTCTCACTGTTGTGGCCTCTCCCGTTGAGGAGCACAGGCTCCGGACGCGCAGGCTCAGCGGCCATGGCTCACGGGCCCAGCCGCTCCGCAGCATGTGGGATCTTCCTGGGCTGGGGCACGAACCCGTGTCCCCTGCATCGGCAGGCGGACTCTCAACCAGTGCACCACCAAGGAAGCCCCACAATTTCGTAATGTATACTCTTCTTTATATTAAAAACTGCCCATAAAAATATATAAAATTATGACACACATCACAGCATTTAGGGTATAGTTGTTTCTCAAATTCCCTAGTCACATATTTAAAGACTGTTTCTGAGGGGTGGCTACATCTGCAATCAATAAATGTCATCCCCTGAATATCTTCATGTTCTAAGGGCATCACAGATGAGCTCCCAAATATGTGTTCCAGCAACCTTCAGAGAAGCAACATTTGCATGGGCATATCTATTGATGTTGGGGATATAATCCTATGCAAAGAAAAGCAGATTTGTATTCATCACTTTTTACCTTTACATATCACTTTTGGTAACTTGAGAGCCTGGAAATTTGACACAACTATACAACTACCATAAAAATAGAACTTTCTCTTTAGACTCAACTTAACCACATGGGTGGGTCTTCCCTTCTTCTCTCATATATTCGGACTGCACATTCCCTCCCATGTGTTATTTTGCTCAATGGCTTCTATCTCTATGGAATACAGGAACCGAAGACTATCAAAGAAAGAAGAGTAGGATAAAATAAACTGCCAGGGAAAAGTATCCAAAAACTCATCACAGAGAGAAGGGAAAAATTGAGGTCTCCACAGATGAGTGCTTTTAATTAGGAAGAGGGCTGAACGGCAAAGAGCTTATGCTAATAAGCAGCCTCTTTTAATCAGCTTATTAAAAAGAAACATTTTTAACATCCAAAATAGTTTCAAAAATGGTAATTATTAGAAAAGCATTAGCAGGTTGATGGTGGGGGAAGGAAAGATCTGGTCATGAACTGAAGTTAAAAAGCTTTTTGGATACTCGGGGCAGGCCCAGAGGTCCTGAAGAAGTGGGCCAGCACCAGTGTAGGCATGTTCTGTGTCAGCTTCATCTTTTTTCTTTTATAAAAGACTAACTCTTTTCTTTTCCAGGTCCCCTGGTTTCCCATTTTGCCTCCTTTCTTTTTCATTTTTTTTCTCTTGCTGCCCTTTTATCATTTCTAACATGTTTTCCCCAATACGTTTCCTGCCTTTTTTTTTATTGTTCCAAGGCTTTGGTTCCACTTTCTTTGCTCTTATAAATATGCTTCCCTTGTGCACAGATCTTTACAGTCCAAACCTGAATTTTAACATGAAAAAAAATCTATTAATATTTGGCTTGTAAGAAATATTTCCAGCACTTTCACTGTGTTCTGCATCTAGTTAGAAAAAAACCTCCAAATAGTTCTTGAATTATATTCCAATATGGATTAAAATATCAGGATATATCTTACCCTGAAGCAAGCTCCTAATTTTATTGTTAGTTAAGGTATAAGCAGAAAACATAATCCTCTGAGTCTTTAAAAGAAAAGGAAATTAATGTAGGGTCTTGATAAACAGATGATGGAAGAGGATCAGAAGCCAACCAGGGGACACTGAGTGATTAGCAACATTGTTATAAAGACAGAGGAGGTGGTACTGGTTGACCCCAGGGGCAACACCAGACCTATGCAGGCCTGTCCTAGGGATCTGGAGTCACAGAAGAGAGTCAGCTGCTGCCCAAGATACCAACTGCAGTAAAGAGAAGAGAGAGGGAAATACTCTAGCTGTTCCCTTTCTTTTGCCCTCCACTTTCTCACCATGCCTTCCACAGACTGAGCTCAGCAATCGGCCAGCTTAACAGGGGGAGCCTTGGAACCAAAGCCTTTGGAGGTCAGACTCCAGCTACAGAGAGGGGAGCAGGACAATGTGAGAAATGGCCCTGAGAAGCAATGGCCTTGGGGCCAGCACACTCAGCTCTTCAGCATAGAAGGAAATGGAATCTTCTCCTTTTTCATTCTTCATCTCCCATATGTTAGCAAATTGTCAGTGACTGGGTTGAAACAGCATTCAAATGTCTCTGAGACCCCAGATCTGAAATATCTGGAAATTTCTTAAGTTCTCAAGGTCTTAACTATTTAATGCATGTTTTAGCTTTGAACTAGCTACTTTGAAACAGTGAGGGTTCAAGAACTACCCTGTTTGTAGACAAAAATCTGCCCTCTTTATCCACATGGGAGGAGAAAAACAACTTCTGAGAAAACAACTTTTGTTTTTCTGAGCTGCTGCCTAGGCATTTTATAGTATAATAACTGTGCTCACACCCAGAATCTGGGCATTCGGGTGAGGACTGGAGTCTAGGGTGCCCGCTGTCACTTTACTTTTTCCTGGGCACCTTTTAAAGTAACCGTTAAGAGTTAAGCCCACAAAAAGTTAGTGACCTCCATGCCAGCCACCTTATAAGCAATAGGTGCTTGCTACCTGCTCTCTATCTCCTGCTCACTCGTGACCTGGAATGGAGGACTGCCCTTTCCCCAGCTCATGGCACCCCCTGCTTCTGGGATCTGTAAGTAATAAATCTTGTGAGTACTTCCTTTCTGTGGGTGTAAGGTATTGAAGATGCATCTTCAATCAAAACAATCCTGTGGTTCACTTCCACAAAGTGGGAGCTTGGATGCTGAGGGAGCTCCCTGCTGCCCCTGTGTGGCTGTCTCATCTTGACCTCCTCAGTCAGCAGGTCCTAATCTGCATGTTCCTAATTCAATACACCAGCTCCAGCTTCTCAGCACAGCTGGCAAGGAGGATGGGATTGTGGGCATAGTTTGTATCCCCTTGCAATGCCTTAGAGCTGTGGAGGGCTTACTATAACTTCCTCTCCCAGACTGCTCAGTCTCTCTGGGAAGGAAGCACTGCTTGCTGGCTCTGCTGTATACTGCTGCTGCCAGATGTTGCTGGGAATCCCCACCTTAAATTGCTGTTGCCATAAAAGGTCAGACTCCCTGTAGAGACCAACCAGCAGGCCTCACTCTGAGATGGATATGCTGTTTCCCATTAGTCTCTAAATGAAACCCAGCTGGGTATCAGGTCCGGAGGTGATGGCTATAATCATATGCAAAATTCCCCACATTGAGCCCAGATGAGCTAACCAGGATGGTAGGGCTCTGACCCTTTCCCCCAGGCAGGGACCAGGGCATGGGCTATCGGGTCCTGGGAGGTAAGGACCGGGGCATGGGCTATCGGGTCCTGGGATCCAAGGAGAGTTCCCCTAGATTAGTGTCGATAAGGGAGGTGCTTGCTGGCCCCAACGTGTCCCCAGGGTGTTGAGCTTGGGGAGCCATCCCTAACGCCTGACAGGGGCAACTCCATCATGGCGCCTCCGGTGGGCAAACACTGCTGAGGCAGGTGCCTCCTATGTTGCTGCATTCCTTGCTGCTATTGCAAAATTTCCCCCGACCCCCTGGGATATGGGGAGTCTCACCCCTGGCATGGTACAGCAAAACAACTACTCACTAAAGATGGGGCCACCGAGCTCAGAGTACCAGATCCTCTCAAGTTCCCAGAGGAGGTCGAAAAACCACTAGACACTTGTAAGACCCCTGCTCAAATGGCTTGGGACTTATTGCACATGGGGGCACATCAATAGGCCAAATCGCAGGTGCTACGTTCTTGGGGCTTGGGAGCATTTTCCCAAATACATCACATAACATTGTATTGGTGGAGGTGGACCCTGGCCCCTCAGAGGTTGGTTTGGACACCCTAGGATGAGAGGCAGCAGCATATGAGCCTATGAGTTGGGGAAGAGGCAACCCTGTCCCATGTGTTCCCTGTTACTATCCATCCTACCAAAATGTTGTATGAGGACAAGCATGAATGAGAAATGGAGACATAAAACTATACCATGATAGAAATGCAAGTTTCCTAGAAAAATTCATCCAAAGGGAGAAGGAGAAGGGTGTTGACTGGCTCTTACAGGTCTCTGGAACTGGCTCTGATTTACTGCTTCCAGCAGCTGAGGTGCACTAGCTGGCTGGATTGGCCAAAGATCCCCAAAGTAATGCTTTGTTTAAAAACAAACCCCAAGGTATTGAGGGACCAATTTATTAGAGACACCCTAGAGGAAACCCCAGACTTGTCACTGCAGTGAGGATGCTCCCGAATACATCGAGCCACCAGGGCTGGAGACAAAATAAAAAAGGGACGGACTCAGAGGAAGAGCAAGTCCCACCAAGGTCTGGAATTCACCCGGATAAAGAGGAAGCTTCCCTCTCCTGACCTGGATATTATGGCTTGGCATGGGGCCCACCATCCGACACAGTTATTACAACTAAGGCGCACTCTTAGTGAACAACCCTGGATGAGATGAAATTGGGGTAGTTCAGTGGGTATATCATTTTGCCGAGAATCATGCTTCCACAGAACCCCGGACGATCTCCAGTCCGGAGCAGGCATCCTTGGGACCAGAATCTAAGGAGTTCTTCTTTTTGTTTTTGTGGTACGCGGGCCTCTCACTGTTGTGGCCTCTCCCGTTGTGGAGCACAGGCTCCAGATGAGCAGGCTCAGCGGCCATTGCTCACGGGCCCAGCCACTCCGCGGCATGTGGGATCTGCCCAGACCGGGGCACGAACCCGTGTCCCCTGCATCGGCAGGCGGACTCTCAACCACTGCTCCACCAGGGAAGCCCCCTAAGGAGTTCTTCTTAAATGGCGCCTCCACACCTCATAAGATGCTGTTGCAATTCATAGAACTGTCAGATACAGTACAATACACCTTAGACCGCATCAATGCTGCAGCTAAACACGAAAAAGAGCATTTTCCTGAAGCTAAAGGTGAAAACAGCCCTGCTGCCAGGAACCCAAAGGAGGGGCCCTAAATGATATGAGGGCTTCCAGGCCCCTTACTGGTCCTCGCGGAGGGGTGGTGCCTCAACCCAGCTCCTTCCCTCATGGGGTGACTAAGAGGCCTCTGTGTATTGGCAGCTCCGCATATGCTGGGTCCCTAATGACTTCAACTCAGCACGGCCTGAGCTGAGTTAGAAGCCTTTGCTTAGGTGCCGCAGGCTCTTTAGGAAGCTGCCAGCCCCAGTGAGGGCAGATGTCGTCACCTCTCAGAATGCCCCAGCCCTGGCAGCAGGACCCGGGATCCCGTACTGTGATTCTAGAGAGTGGCAGCCACCAAGGCCCTTGCCCTAGGGACCAGGGTGTTCCCCTCCTCCAGGAGGCACTTCTCCATATACTGCTCTAAATATCCCTCCGGACACACAAAAGAGACAACATTTTACTACTTTCATTGACACTGGAGCCCCAGTTACAGTGCTTCCTGGGAAGCTCTCCAAACATAAGCAAGGGGCACCCTCTAAATTACAAGGCATAGCAGGTAGAATCGTAGAAGGCTTCCATTGGATGTCACTCTTGGAACAATCTTTATTAAGAACCTTTTAGTGGCAGTGGCCCCTCTGCCCTATCCTTTCCTGTTATAGGTGTGGATGCCTTGATGCGCTGCCATGCCCTCTGAAGCAAAACCCCGATTCCTGGCCTTCCTGGTGAGAGCAGCACATGGGGAGCTCATAAGACTGCCACTCCAGATTAAGACAGCAAATGTGCCCCAGTGTCATTTGTGACAGGGGCCTGAAGGACTGTGGCCCATAATTCAAGATTTATTATAGGAAGGAGTCATTAAGCACACCATTTCTCCTTTCAATTCTCCCATTTGGCTGGTATTAAAGCCCACTACTAATGAGTGGTGACTTACAGTTGACTGCCGAAATGTAAGTGGTCAGGTGCCCCCACTAAGGCTCCCATTCCCAACACGGTATGGTTAATTGAGAACATCAAAGGGCTCCAGGGGCTACTTTGCCATGATCCGTCTAACTAATATGTCCTATTCAGTATTGATCACCAAGGAGTCCCAGCTGCAATTCGCCTTCACATTCAAAGGCACTCAATATACCTTTACCTGGCTGCCTATCTTAACAGCCTGGCTATTGCCCACGATCTTGCCAGCAAGATGCCCTTACAGTGTCCCCCTTGCCCCATACGTCACTACATTGATGACATTCTAATCAGGGGCCCTTGGAGGATGCAGTGTGTGAGGCTCTAACACAGATGGTGATGCACCTGAAACATACAGGTTGGGCTACTGCGTCATCTAAAATTCAAGGGCCAGCCACCACTGTTAAATTTCTCAGCATTAAGTGGTCCTCTAAAGGCTGAGAAGTTCCACTTGCAGTTAAATATCAGTCGTTAACTATTCAGCCTCCCGCTACGGCAAGCCCAAGTCTTAGGTCTCTTCACATTTTGGAGGCAACACATACCGCACTTCCCCCTCATTCTTAGACCCATTTATGCAGTCACGTGTAAATCCTCCACATTTACTGGGGGGAGGCTCAACAGCAAGCCTTACGGCTGGCACAGCAGTCAATTCATAAGCCCTCTCCCTGGTTCCCCCGGCTCTTCCTTCTGGGTTGAGACACTGGCCACCATGGACTATGGGTCCTGGAGCCTAAGGACTAAACGCAGCTCCTCCTGGCCTGCCTATGGGGTTCTGGCCCTTCACAGCCACCTGTTACACTCCCTTAGAATGACAGATTCTGGCTGCTTATTGATCTTTGTTAGAAACAGAGGCGCTCACAGGAACGGAGCCTCTTCTGAGTACCCGCATTCCCATGATGCCGTGGATAAGGGACGTCTCCCAAGAGCAACTCAGCACAGCTAAGAACGCCTCTTTGCTAAACAGGAACAGGCTGAACCTAACGTGGCAGGTCTTTCCAACTCTCAGGAGGATGTAGCTTCCCTGCTCCTCAGACCCCTGCTCATGGGCCTTGAGGAACTGGTGATGGTACCCCACTGCCTAAGCCTCTGGCGACCTGGGATAGCCCCTGGGAAGAGCTGATGGAACAAGACAGGAAGTCTGTGTACTTCTCAGATGGCAGTGCCACCACCATCAGTGGTGAAGCCTGTTGAAGAGCTGCAGTGGACCATCCTGCCAGCAGAACCACACTCATCGGAGACAGCAAGTTGGGATTGACTCAGCTCGCTGAGCTTGTGACAGTACAAATGGCTGGGCAGAGTGCTGCTGGCCGTGACAAGCCTCTTGTCCATATTTTTACTGACTCAAGGGTAGTTGCTAACAAGCTAGTGCTCTGGTTGGGCCAGTGGCAGCAGGACGATTTTCACACTCAAGGCCATCCCATTTGGGGTCCCCCAGTTTGGAGGTACACCACCCAGGTACCAGTCACAATTGAGGTCATTCAGGTTGCATCACATACAAAACTGTCTTTAACCGCACGATGGATGCTCTCGACAAAATCCAGGTCACCAGCCTTTCGGGGCTAACCACTGACTCTTTACCAACAGCTCTGCAGGCTCTACCCAATGCCAAAAAACCACTGCCTCCCCCATCAATCAGTCCTCACTCGGCTCCACCAATCTGGCCTTCCTTACTCACCACTTCCATATTCCTTATTCCCTGGCAGAATGGTCCCATATCTCTTCGGGTTATAGGGAGATGCTGCCATCTGGGCCTGGGGCAGGGGTGTTTGGCTTATGGCAGCCCTGTTAAAACACATTGTTTGAACTGCGAATTATGCTCCCAAACCAAACTCTGGAAACTGTCCCACCAGGCTTTGGTTCCACAAGGAAACCACCCTTTTAGCCCTTTGATTTCACAGGGCTACTTCCTCCGTCAGCAGGCGCTATGGACGTCACCATTATTACGTACGGATACTTTTATCAGCTTACTGCTTGCTACACCCACCAGGTAATCTCTTTCTTTTCCAAGTGTATCCTTCCCCCATTCAGCCTTCTTTACATCACTGACTCAGATGAAGCATCTCATTTTACCCACATAACACACCACTGGGCTCTCCAACAGAGCATCCAATGGAACCTTCATCTCCCATCAGCCACAGGCCTCTGGTATTACTGATCGTCATTATGGTCTTAAAAAGTCCTTGCTCCTTAAGCTACAGGGTGGTAAATGTACTTCTAAATGGACTTCTTTGTTGCCAGAGGCACTTACCACTTTAAACTCCAGGCCATATGGCCACCACTCTCCTCTTACCAACTAAGCTCGCCTGGCCACGCTGCCTATGATTGTTATCACGGGGGTTATCTGGTGCCTTCATCTTACAGGACAATATCATTTACATTTTTCCCAATATATATTTTTCCCTTACAGATTTAAAATGTCAATCATCTCACCTTCCAGTATTCATTGGCAACCCCCTGGCCCATTAGAAGAACACAGACCCATGCTGCTGCTGCTGGACCACACTTACCAGCTTGATTCCAATGTATAGTGGCTTTAGTGGATGGTTCATTTCTCCTCACCATACCTCCCCACAGGAAGTGGAAATGATTGTACCTGGACCCACTGAGAAACAGTATGGATCTCTAAAACAGGGTAAGAGGCACTCAGGTTGGCTGTCATCGGCAACATTAGAAGGAGACAGTGTGGCGATACAATGACAACACTTTGCCCAACCCCACTTTGGAGGAGGCCACCAATGAGCTAGTGACCCACAAGGGCCCCATAATAAGTCTTCAGTGGGCAAGCAAAAAACTATAAAATACAAATGCTCGCTGCTGCTGGCCTTACCCTGTGATTTTTATACCATCTGGGTCATAGAGCTTCTCCTCCACCCTAGAAAGGCAACACCAGAAAGCTGCTGGAATAATTGCATCCCAGGATGGGGGGCAAAGTGGTGCTGAAAGTCAGATCTAGAGGGGCTGCACCCAAAACTCCACCAGTGTGGATACTAGCCAGCTGATTCAAGCCCTCTATCTTAAGTGGGACCAACAGTACAAAGGTTTAAAGGCCACCAGCCCTGCCCAAATGGTCAAAGACATCCTGACCTCCTCATTTCAACCTTAATTGGCTTATGCAGTTCAGACCCACCTCTGGTACTACAGGACCAAACATTAAATTATTGGGAGCATATAATTGGATTTTCTTTAAACCGAGGCTACACATGTGCCTCCAATCTTTACTATTTATGGATGGAAACCTCCTATGCTTCAGAGGGGAACAGTGTCCAATCATTTGTGAGATGAGCCCCAGAGGAACCTCCAAAACTTACTAAAAATCTTTGAAACCAGTAAATGCCCCTGACAGTGCAAGCAAACCTTAATCAGGACATTTGGAATCTATGTGACCCCATCAGACCCCTTGGCCCCTCAGTTCCCCTCCTGGCTGGCTCCCTCCACCTGTGCAAACCCTGGAGCTGAACATGCCCCAGGCCAAGGTGTCACGTGATACTGCCTCGTCCTGAATGCTGCCTCCACAACTTTCCACGGTAGCAGCCACAACACCAAGGAAGACACAGCAGTGATGATGGCGAGCACTCCCCAGGACTTGCTTGTTTACCTAAATTCCCTGCTGATGACCCCCCTGAGTAGCATTTTGCAGAATTACTGTGTTTACCTCAGAGCCCCCTTGCTCACTCCAATGCTTGCTGCTCAAGTGTGAGGGGATAATCCGGACTGCCAAGCTGCTCTCTGCTGCACCTCTGAGCTGTGGAAGGCCAAACCATGTGCCAAGTACACAACCTTACAGGGGTCTCTTTGAACACTTCACTTAGCTGCTTGCGGTCACACCCATTAGACTGACCCACACTATGTGTCCTACTGGGAGTTAGTGAATTTAATTACTGTCGGAAGGACGCCTCCTCAGCTGCAGATGCTGCCTCCACCACGGCATCCCCCCCAAACCCTCCAGGATCACAGCTGCAGCGTCACCTCCCTCCACCACCCTGAAGGGACGCTTCCCACCATCACAACTCACGGCTCCACAATCCTCTTACTTAAGCTCTCCAACAGCCTGAGTCTTTTTATACAACAGGCAGAAATCAGAGCTAATGCTGGGGGCACCTGTAAATGGTGGCAGTTTACTGGGCTCAATAAAGAGTCAGTGGGCTACCCAGCTACTTTATTGACCCTGCCCCCGTGTGCCCAAGAGAAGGCACCCCACGTGTCCCTCGCCTGGCCACTCTCTATGGTGCTCAACTGCTCCTATGCAGGATACTCTGCAATACAGGATGTGGCACCCAGCAGGAGCTCCCACGTTCTTGGACCATGCAGCCCAGCCATCGAGGGGGTACCCCAACTTAGTTCAGTTTCTCTGATCAAGCAGCTGGTGTCCACTGTGGGTCCCGTGCCCAAGGGCCGTCACATGTACGTGTTTCTCCATACGTGCACTTCTTCCTCCCTCGATCTCCAATGCATGTGCCTCCTTTCCGGCCCCTGGGGAGTGCTGTCTGTTCATACCAATGTATTTCAATCTCCCAGGGACTACTCTTGTAAATCACTGATCAGGAACCCCATCGGGCTGTTATACGGAAGCACAGCCTTAATGTAACAACAACATGATCCTTTAGCACAGATAGTTTGGGATAACCGTTCAGCTCCAGATAACTTATTGGGCCAGGAAGGAGGTGTATGCGTTGTAAAGGGCACCACCTGCTGCATGTATATCAATAATTCTGCACAAATTCAGACAAATTTACAAAAGATGACTCAACAGGTACAAGTATTCCATAATCTCACCCAAGTTTTTAATCAAATATCTACCTTAACCCTTCTCCAAGGGCTTTTACTTACTTCCTTGGCTGGACCCCAACAAATGGTGAGACGGTTATGGACAGGATTTCAAACTGCTGTTTGCCTGCTGATAATGTTGATTGCCATTTTTGCTTTGCTCAAATGTTTCGCGTTCTGGGTGACCAAAACCCTGCCGGTGGCTTTTAATATTTCCCTTGTCCAGACAGTCTATGATTTTCCCTAAAGATGAATGCCTAGGCATCATGGGGTCAATTGTGATGAGAAAAACAACTTTTGAGAAAAACAACTGTCAAGAAAAAAACTTCTGTTTTTCTGAGTTGTTGCCTAGGTATGTTACAGTATGATTACCCTGTTCACACCCAGAGTCTGGATATTTAGATAAGGACTTGAGTTTAGGATGCCCACCATAAGTTCCTGCTTTACCCTTCCTGGGGCTCCTTTTAAAATAACCACTTAGAGTTAAAGCCTGCAAGAAGTTAGTGACGTCTGCCCCAGCCACCTTCTAAGCAATAAGTGCTTGCTACCCTCATCTTTAGCTCCTGCTCTCTGTGACCTGAGATGGAGGACTGCCCTTCCATTACTCATTATAAGCCCTCACTTCTAGGATCTGTAAGTTGTAAATCTTGTGACTCTACTTCCTTCTTGTGGGCATACAGTATTGAAACTGTGTCTTCAATCAAAACCACCCTGTGGGTTTCACTGCCCCAAAGTGGGAGTTCGGATGCTGAGGGAGCTCCCTGCTGTCCGTGTTCATGTGGCTTATACCTCCTCATGCAGCAGGTTATAAACTGCATATTCTTTTTTTTTTTTTTTTTTTTTTTTTTTTTTTTTTTTTTTGCAGTACGCGGGCCTCTCACTGTTGTGGCCTCTCCCGTTGCGGAGCACAGGCTCCAGACGCACAGGCTCAGTGGCCATGGCTCACGGGCCCAGCCGCTCTGTGGCATGTGGGATCTTCCCGGACCGGAGCACGAACCTGTGTCCCCTGCATCAGCAGGCGGACTCCCAACCACTGCGCCACCAGGGAAGCCCAATCTGCATATTCTTAATTCAATACACCAGCTCCAGCTTAGCATACCATACAATTTGGGGAAAGTCAGGGCTAGGAAAAGATAGGGTATCTCTGCAGCTGCAACCTCCATTTATTTCACAAATCATATGCTGCTACCAAACTAAATGTGTATAGGGGGATGGTAAGAAGATGTGGAGGAGTAGACAGAAATAAAATTTATGACAAGCGTTTTTGATTCAAAGGCCAAACTTAGTCTATTATAAATTATCTGAAGACTCACAATTATGAAATGTATATTTCTATATTAATATGGTGAGTGGCAGAAAAAGCAGAATCAGGTAGTCTAATTTCAGTAGAACAGTCTATGTTGCTTGGTAATTTTTTCAATTTGTCCCCAGTGAGTTCTCTTGTGCATGAACTCGTTATGGTTGAGTTCCTAAACTTTTACCACTCTGCTTTAAAGTCCATATCCCAAATATCAATACATTAAAAATAAATTCCGCTAGGTGAGACCTTCCTCAATTTCCCTTCCCACTGCTTTAACAATTATAGCTTTATTCATCTTTACTTATTCCCTATCATAAGGGAAGTACTCTGTCTGTTCTCCCTGTAGTCCTATGCTACCCTAGGCCATAGGTCCTACCCTCTCAATTTCCCTGGCAATTGTTTATATCAGTTTGGTTCTTTCTTTGAAATTGTCTCCTTTATCTCTTCCTCAACCACAGTCATCACTTAAATTTTCCTCTACAATTTGGTTATACCCAAATCTATGCCCACTGATGTAATCTCTTACCATGTAGTCAGATAGATTTCCAACTGCCTACCAGACAAATCCATGTTCTCACTCTTGACAGGTCCTCCATGAAGTCATTACCTCTTCCAAAAACTCTCTGCTTCCCTTATGCTCATCTATTTAAATTCCAAAATAGAAGTCCTGGAATATTCTTCCTCCCAATCTTTGTGTGTCTGGATCTTTTCTGTAATTCTCCTCTTTGCTTCAGTGAGACTTTCCTAATCACACCAACTGAAAACAGCTGCCCTGTTGCTCTGACACAGCATCCCATGTTCATGATCTGCTGAGCACCTCCATCACTGGATAATGTCATTCATTTGTTTGTTCATGTATTGTCTATCCCCTCCGCCTTAGAAAATAAGCTCCCAGGAAAGAAGGATTCAGTCTTATTAGTTGTTGACACACTATAGGTGTTCAGTAAATATTTATTAAATGAATTAATAAACAATGACATCCTGATTCCATTAGATATACAATCAGGAACCAAATTTTGTTGATCCTACCTCAGAAACATTTTTCCCCTGCCTCTTTTAATTCAGATTCTTAGCATTTTTCCCTCAGACTACTTCAAATGGTCTGAGATTCCAGGGTCTCTTCACATAAAGCATCCTCTAAATTACCCTCAAAATCATAACTATTACAAAACAAGTGATCTGATCATGATACTTAGCTTTGCACTTAAAAATCTCTACTGTCTTCTTATTGCTTAAAAGGTAAAATCCAATATTTTTAGACAGGAATACAAAGCCTTCAAAATCTGGCCCACATTTTCCTCTTAGACCTGAATTCCTACCTTTTTCATCTATACCCTATTTCAGACCATATAAAATTTCTAACTTTTCTCCAAACACGTCAGACCTTTTCATGACCCTTAGTTCTAGTATATGCTGTTCCCTCTAGATAAAGCACTTTTCCTTCTCTACTGGAGAAATTATAACAATTTCTCTAAAAGCTAACCCCAAGGTAGCCTCTTTCGTGACATTTTCCCCACATCTTCTTAGTAAAATTGGTTCTGCCCTCTGTGTTTTATTTTAGCACATACTACATCACACTTCACATATATGTAGGTGGTATGCCTCCTGCTGGACTGGCAATTCCTGCAGAGCAGGGAACATACTCTAACTATCACTGTATCCCTATAGCCTAGCACCTGTCTGCAACAGAGTTTGTTGAATACATGAATTTGTTAATTCAAACACATGAAAAACTAGAGCTATTTTCTTGGGAGTCTTTTTTCTCAAAGGAAATAAAAATTGAGGCACAGAAGTACTGATTCTAAAGGAAGAGAAAAGGAAGAAAGGGAAGAAAAAGTGCAATGTACTTCAGAAATAAAACACATCCTGAGTCCTAAGGCCGTTTTTATTGTTTTCTCTCTCTTTACCTTCCATTGTTCTTTTCAACAAACACAAACAAGCAAATACATAAATAAATATCAAAGCATTCACAGAGACCAAAAGGTATATAGGTGGCCTGCCTTATCGTTTCATTAGTTTGCATAGAAATATCAAATCAAATAAAATTAGAGTTAGAAAAAATCTTTAGCAATCACCCAGTCCAAACTCTTCACTTTCCCAGTGAGAAAAACTCTAAGTCAAATAGGTTTGAGTTGTTTAAAGTCACCCAGTTAATAAGTAGTATAACCTTAATTTGAATTTTCTAAAACAAAGATTAATGATTCCTTCATCACCTCATTTTTTCTTTCAGACATTTGTTAGTTCCCAGAATTTAAAACACATTCTTATTCTTTCTGCCATTATTATTATTTCTACTGGTTCCAAACATACTCTACACGCTTAAATGCCATTTTCTGATATATCACTACCCAAGAACATTTATGGGAGTAAATAGGAAGATAGATACCAAAACAACTCAGTCATATACAAAATTTTGCTTAACGAAGAATGTCAGAAGTTCAGCCATGTTATATGCACACAACAGGAGCCTATGGCACTTAAATGCATGTAATTTAAAATCTCAATACCTTTTCCACAAAAGTACCTTATTGTCATTGTTATGTTTTGATGTGGATGACTATAGCAGACAAATGCCAGTATTCACAGCCCTAGTCCTAGTTTGTCCGAGAAAATTACGCCAAGTGTGCAGTGCCATCTGCTCCTGTAGCGATGCCATCCTTCCATTTTTCAGCACAGTGATAAACAACCCAACTGCAAGTCATTCTCTGAGCTCCATAAGCACCTCAGGGCAAGAGAGGGGAGGGGATGTGGGCCCCCTATGTCACATCCAAAGTGATGCATATGAAACAGAAACAGACTCACAGGTATAGGGAACAAACTAGCGGTTACCTGTGGGGAGAGGTGTAGGGGGAGGGACAAGATACTGGAATGAGATAAAGAGGTACAAACTACCATGTATAAAATAAATAAGACACAAGGATATATTGTACAGCACAGGGAATAAAGACAATATTTTATAATAACTTTAAGTGGAGTATAATCTATGAAAATACTGAATCACCGTCTTGTACAGCTGAAACTAACATAATATTGTAAATCAACTATACTTTTTTAAAAAAGTGATGCACATGGCAGGGCAGGGGAAGGAAGAGGCAGTGAGTGAACAATAAAAATGATGAATGGGAGGGCAGTCCTAGAAACACTAAAAGAGCCACAGGACAGAAAGATTCTCTCCTACTTTGCAAGTGTCCTGGAAGTGGTGATGATAGGGCAGAAGAATGGTAGAGTACAGATGGGGGTGATGTTCACTTCAGAACATTGTAAAAATCAACAAGCCTCATATCAACTTTTCCATTTTCAATTGTTCTGTGACTCTGGTCATCTCAATAATAAAGAAATGGTCAGAAAATAATAGATAATTAGAAAATAAACTGGTAAATTTATATGGAATGGTGTAGTGTTCACAATTCATACAGGGCTCACATACCCTTTTTGGTAGACATAGAAGTGAGGTCATAGAACTCTGATCTCAACAAAATGATGTGAAGGATGAGAGAACTGCAAGTCTGGGAGTGACCATTATCTAACATTTAAATTGTTTCTGCAATGTCGCTACCTCTATATTGAGCTGCTTTCTGTTTGTCCACAATCAGTGATAGGAAACTCATTACCTTATTCTATCACACCACTTTCTATTTATATTCCAGACTTTCCAGATCTTTTTCAGTATGTATCTGTCACATAGTCTCTTCGTTTGTGAATATGTAAAGCAAATTGTTATATGGTATCAATGTCATCCTCTAAGACACTAATAAGTAAGCTGAAGAATATTTAAGAAAGTTAACATGTCAAGAGATACTTTGCTGATTTAAGAATGAAAATCCTATAAATATGACATAGAAAAACAAAATTATAGAGGTATTTGGAGATTCTTTGGAGAAATTGTGGGAATAAAGTATACAATGACATTTTGGAAAGGAAGAAGTTTTGGGACTAGGGTGAGCTTACGGTCATCCCTCAAGGGAAAATGTGTTTCTATGATAGAAACCAGGAGGAAATATGGAACCGAATTTTGGCCTAGAAAGAAGAGTCTTTAGTAACTAATGTACATACCTACTCTCTGACTACTTAAAGTACAGGTGAATTATGTAGTTAAACTTAAGGTGACATACAAACCAACCAATGGGAATTTTTATCAGGCCAATTTGACCCATCTGAGAGAGTTTATAGTGTGATTAACTTATTCTTCCCTCAAATTATAATGAAACAGCCTGTGTGCACCTAGAGACCTAAGGAACATGAGGGGTTGGAGTCCACGCAGTGTAGTAGAGAAATCACAGGAGAATGACAAAAAGAATGTTGACCTCAAGGACCTATTCTCAAGGACATAGTCTTTAAAAGTGACACCATTAATCACCTGAATAGTGACAGTTACCAAACTCTGTGCCAGGTAATGTGTTAGGTTCTGAAGATACAAAAATAAAGCAGACAGATATCTTACCTCTAGAAAGAAGCTCATAGATTAGAAGGAGAGTTTGAGGTACAGATAACTAATTCAGTTGTGAGCAGCAAAGAGTACCTGCCTTCCCGGGGAAGTTAGAAATGGCTTCAGAAAGGAAAGAGGATTTGAGCTTTCAGGTCTTTGAAGGATGAGTGGGGTTTCAATAGTTATAAATGGAGAAAAGGGCCCTGAGGCAGCTGTGATACATGGATAAGAACTATGGGGCAAAAGAAACTGTTTGGTCTATATCTTCCATTCCGCAAACATTAGCTTGACTTGGCAAAAGTCAGGCAAAGGAGACAGAGCTGTCTTTCATACCATGGCCAACCTGCTCAAGTTTCAGGCCAGTAACTTTGGACCCTTCTGACCTCGAGCTCTCCTCTACCCTGCCCTGCTCACACCCCATCAGGATTGCTTGAGTAAGAAGCCAGGCCAAAGTTGCCTGTGTATGTAAGAAAGGCTGGAATTTGTTCTTCAGGATGATACAATCCCCATTAGAAGAGTCTTTAAAGGACTAAAGTTCAATAAGCCTTTGGACATTAAGAGAATCAGGGGATCTGTGGACCTAAGGTATGTCCAAAGTAATATACCTTGACTTCAGGATTAATGAGTCATCGAGTCCCTTTATCTGATATTATTTTTGCTTTGGTGTGTGGATGACACAGAAAGGTTTCTGTCTAATTCTGGGAGACAGTAGTGCTCAGATGCTTCTGGAAACTAGTAGAAGATCCTTTAATGTCTAGTCTTCGGGGCACTGCACACCCACGAGACTCCCAGAAAATACTGCTCTAACAGGCCCCTTTAGATCATACTTAGCCAAAGTTATGGACATGTATACTACTCTGTGGCATAAATTTAGTAGTATTATTGTAGTTTCACCAATGATAATATCATACTTTCAACAACCCCTGCCATTAAAATGATCACTTATAATTTACGAAGTATGTCTAAGTGCATTATCTCATTTAAGTCTCCCATGAGCCTTAAGATGAGAATTATTATGAACCCCATTTTACAAACAAGTAGGCCGAGATCCAGAGGAATAACTGACTTGCTCTGGATCACTTAGCTATTTGGTAGCAGTGCCACAAGAAAATAAAAACCAACCAAACAAACAAATGAATAAAAACCCATGAGAGCTTCTTCTTCCAAACCCTATGCCTTTTATCATCCCAGAATGACCTGTGCCACATAGAATCAAATTCAATAAAATGAATGATAGGAGGCTTGGCAATGACACCCATGTTGTATTTCTTCCTCAATCTTAAGCAGAGATATCATGGTACTGTTATTTTGCTATGAAATCTTGTTCCAAATGAGGGAACATCTACTTTGCTGCCTGAGGCACGATGTCAAATCCAGAGTACCAGGAGTTTCAGGAGCATTCTATCGACTCTAAAAGAATGCAGTCTACTATTGACTACACATTTGGTTATGCTTCCCTTATTAAAGAGTTGGCTCCTTCACTCTGACTTCCATTCATTTTCAATTCAGCCTTCTCAAGAAAATATCCAAGAAAAAACCAGATCTGTATAGAGGTTAAACATAAATTGTTACCAGCACTGGCATAGCCATTTCCTACCTTCTCTTTTGGATGATCAAAGTTGTGATGAAAAAAAAGAAAAAAGGGAAAGCAAAGAAAGCAAGGAAAGAAAAGAAGGAAAATAAAACGTTGCTGTCAATGTCCCCACTTCTATATTAGAGGTGGGACAAAATATTTAAACAGATTGTGGATGGCCAGCTCATTCTTCAGGTAGGATTCCTTCAAGGGACAGGAGGTTAGCTGTCCACGTGCTCACCTCCATCTTGTTCAAACCCCTCCTTGCGAAGACACTTTACCCCCTTTCAAACACATGTGGCCTCGAGCAACAGGTTCCATTTTTATAAAACATGTCCCTGCCTTTTACATGGATCAGCTGAAACAACAAACTATTGGAACAAATTATTGTTAATTTAAGGTAGAAACATCTGACTTGCGCATCAATTTGACTTATGATTTCTCTGATGAAATCCTCATTTAAATTTTATAATCTCTAGAATCTAAAATTACCAATTCAGCCACAAAGTTTAGTTTTAATTTTTGAGGAGGGCATGGTTAGTACAAAAGGCAGAGATAAGCAGGAGGCAACAAACACATGAATATCATGAGAACCTTTCTAACAACTGTGGATCATGGTGGGGGGCGGGGGGGCGGGCAAAGCCACCCAGCAGGTGTTTTATCCATTAGGTCAATCACACAGAATTCAGGTGAATTCATTAGCAAAGGAGAGGTCGCAGATACAGATACAGGCAGGTGAGACGAGATAGTTCAAGTCTGGTGGGTCATTCCTCTCATCTCAAGACTATAGAAGGCAGCTCCTTTAAAGAAACTGAACTAGGCAGGGCAAAATGTTCAAGCAAGAATAGATAGCTGGCCCATCCCTCAGGAGTAATTCCTGTGAGGGGCAGGAGGTTAGGCTGAATGACATTTAAGAACAACAATTCCAGGGCTAAGATTCTATGAAAGATTTCAATTTGCAAAGACCTTAATTTCATCTTACGGGAGCCTTGCTTTTTTTTACCAAAACTCAGAGCGTATCACTTAAATCATGTTGTACCTTTAAATTTAAATGGATGGTCAACAGCAGTATTTGTTAAGCCTTAAATCCACAAAGCCGAGAAACTCATTCTGCTTCTCATGCATTTGACCAGTAGTGACAAATCACCAGCTGTAGGCAGCGGCCAATGTTTATTAAATGTCTCACCCAACCCCAAACCTCATGAATTGTTTAACATACAAGAGAGACGAAAAGCCAGTATTTTCCCTTGTGTCGGCTCTTGTTAGGAGCAGCTCTGCTCTGCTCCTCTCCCTGCTGGCTAGAAACTACATTAACATTCATTGTTCTTAAACACATGGGGGCTTTGGGAGCCTCTGTATACGCAGCCAATCCTGTGTCAAGTGTCTACAAATGCACACCCAGTCTATCAGCACAAAGAGGCAAATGTGAGGGCCACACTGACGGTATACACTTTTCGGAGGGGAGGGCAGTGGGCAGCAAGTTCCACCACTGCCGGGGACAATTCAGATGTGCCAGAGAAAGAACCCCGTCATCTCACACCAAGAAGAAACCCTCATGAAATCAATACAGACAAAAGGAGACTTTTTAACTCACCCATTTCAAGTTAGCCACAAGGGACCTGCATTAGGTAGCTGGTGACCTGCAAGACAGAGACTCTTATCCAGCCTCAGGAATAGCTGAAGAATTTCACCATGATTGCTTTTTCCCCCATGCTGCTTCCTTCCATAGTTTGTGGGAAAAAATAGGAAGGCACACAGTCGGGTGGTAGGTGGTTTCTTGGGAAAGTCTCTAGAGGCACTAGTAATCAGGAGTCTCTGTGATTCTAAGCATCTAAATCTTTTTAATAAGTAACATGGATTTTTCTCTGAGAATAATATATTTTAGCATGATAGATGTGAAAAATTCAAGGAAAACTTTGCTGCAATAAGTGTCTACTTAACAGGCATTCAATGCCACTATTTCTATAAGTAGGCTTCAGCTGGCCTCACAAATGTCACCATAAAGTTAACCTTAAAGGATTCTTTTTTTACTTCTCTGTAACATCCTCCAGGAAGTCCAATTCTGTGATGCTCATCATTAAGAATTAGGGGACAACTCAAGTGGATTGGAAACATAAATCCTGACCAACAAAGACAGAGGTCTCTTTGGTCTACAATACTCGACCATATTAAAAAGGGACCCTAAATATTGAATAAGTCTGTCTCTTTCTAGAGTTCTTTGATCAATATGATCTTGAGCTAGACCAACAGTCCCAGAGCTGTTCTGGATTTGGAGAGCACAGCACACGGCCTCGCTCTTGCCCTCCCCTTTTTTCCTAAAGGGAACGCTAGGGATCTTCTTGTTATATCACTATTGCAAAGGGGTCTAAGAAATGGATACTTATTTTTTTTTTATTTTTTTATTTTTTTGCGGTACTCGGGTCGCTCACTGTTGTGGCCTCTCCCATTGCGGAGCACAGGCTCCAGACGCGCAGGCTCAGCGGCCATGGCTCACGGGCCTAGCCGCTCCGCGGCATGTGGGATCTTCCCGGACCGGGGCACGAACCCGTGTCCCCTGCATGGGCAGGCGGACTCTCAACCACTGCGCCACCAGGGAAGCCCTGGATACATTTTTCAAATTGAATAAATACAGAAATAAAACAATTCACCATCTGCACATACCAACCAACCACATAACATAACTTGCAGTAATCAGAGGTCATCCATGGGAATACAGAAAACGGGAGGTGGTATTTTCCATTCGTGACATCCAATCCCCAAACAAAGATTTTCTGTGGTGATTGTAAACAGCAGCTAAACTCCCTGGAGAAACACATTTTTCCAGAACACTGCATATATGTGGCTCATACAGCATGTTTTTTTTTTTTTTTTTTTTTTTTTTTTTTTTTGCGGTATGCGGGCCTCTCACTGTTGTGGCCTCCCCCGTTGCGGAGCACAGGCTCCGGACGCGCAGGCTCCGGACGCGCAGGCTCAGCGGCCATGGCTCACGGGCCCAGCCGCTCCGCGGCATATGGGATCCTCCCAGACCGGGGCACGAACCCGTATCCCCTGCATCGGCAGGCGGACTCTCAACCACTTGCGCCACCAGGGAGGCCCAACAGCATGTTTTTATGACTACTATTTGTTTCTTATCTTTCATATATCTTTGCAGATGAAAATTCACAAAAACCCAAAATAAGGGAAAAAGAGAGTCCTAGATAATGGTAACTGTAATAAACCTTAATAATTCTCTCTTGCTTGTTCACATAGCTGAAGCTAATCTTCAGGAGGACCTATGCAGGTGACTTTTGCAAATATAGAAAATTTTCATTTTTGGTTCTACATTGGACATCAGCAGCTGTTGTGCTTCAGTGAACTCAGAAGTTTTAGAGTAGCAAGATAAAAAAAAAAAGAAAAAAAAAAAGAAAGAAAACTAGCAAAGCTAGAAATTTAAGAGTGGAGAACAATGCCAGGAAAACAGAGTAAAATGTTATGATTCAAGCTGCCATATGGGTCAAGATGATAGTGCTTCTTTCTCAAATAGGCCTGACAAGGTCATTCTCATTCTCTAATCATCATAACATTTTACAAAATGCACATTTATTTTCAGACTCTCAAGTTCTTCCCAATTTAAACACCATGTTCATCTTCCCATTACTTCCTTTCCCTACAATTCCATGATGATCCTCCATCCTCTAAAGTCCAGTGGCACTGACTCTGCACATCCTTCATGGGGGACATTTCATATAACCTGTAGTTTCCCTCTTAATACACCCTGATTATACATGGAATATTCCCTAAGGATCGAGACCATGACATATTATCTCTCAGTATCTCCAATTCCTGTACCATCCAACACAGAGAAAGAGGTAAAAAATTCACCTGTTGATGCTAAAAGTTTCTGTATCCATTTTATAACCAGCAGTCTGTCCATTACTTAGAGCTGGATTCAATACTTCTTATATTCATTCATTCAACAAATAGATTTATATAGAATTTCACTCACCACTGCCTACTTATCAGAAAAGGACAATGACCTATTGTGGCCAGAGCAAGAATGAGAATGGAATAGACCATTAAAAACAAAGAAAAAGATTAAGAGAAGGCAGCCCAACGTGCCATGGTAAAAACGACTGTAACCTCCATCTCTGCCTCTCATGGGTAAACAAAACCAGTTCCTCTATTAACACCTTCAGCAATGCCATAGCATAATCCTGCTGGGACTCAAATTTTAAGCAAGTGCCATAACTTCATCAGTGCTAGAAGAAAGCCAGCCTGTGGCTTTACACAAATCTCTGACTATAATTTGTTTAGTGATTTGACTTGTTAGTTTCAATCTTTTTGGAAGAAGCTCTAACAGTTGGCACCATTTCCCAAGAAATTTCGCAGAATCCCAAAATTGCTCCATAATGTATTTTTCTACAAACCTTTCTCGACAAAAACTCATAATTTTGCCAAGAGTATTCACTTTTGCACTGGGTGTTATCCAGTCTCTCAGACACACCCCCCTTTCTGTTTCCCTGGGGAGAATTTCTAATAGGAAATTTACCCTCATGCTTTTCAGATTGGAGGGGGCTCTTCATCAATTGCTGAATTGGACATCAGGAAAGCACCTTTCTCCTTGGCTCTTTGGTCTTAATGTGTCTTTCTTTATATCAATACAATACTTCTATGTGAAACTGCATTTCCTGTTTCCATCTAATTTTAAAGAACAGCTTTATTCTAGATTTTTAGAGGCATGACCCTCCTCCTCTTCTTGATCCACCCACAATCACTGGTGGTGATGCCTGTTTCAATAACATGCTTATGTACTAACTAACATGACAATTATGGAACTGGGATGAAAAAAAGAGGACAACTGAGTGCACTAGATTTTCAAAGAAAATCTAAAAGTGTAATTATACTTTAGCACATAAGTTAAGAAAAGGAAGACTGGCCAGAGAGGTGCAAAAGAATACAAGAGAGAGAAAAGGTAGGATGCTTTAAACATGAAGTTATTGATGAGATTGCTACAGGTAAAAGTCTTTAGTTGGAGCAGACACAGTGTGGGAGCACACATGCTAGAACAGTTTGGTTACGTGCCAAAAGTCTTTATCAACAGCCACTTTGAAATATGTATATTTATAGACAAAGAGAACCATAAAAATTGCATATGGTCTTCTGACCACTTGAGCACTTAACTTCAAGTAGAGAAGAGAAGTGGAAGCAAATTTAATCTTTATTTCCCCATTTTTTAATACTTCGGTGGCACAATATTATACCTACTGTTACAATTTGCTACTCTTAGTTAAATCTCTGAAGGCCATGCTCTGAGATTCCTAAGACTAGAAGCTGAAGGATGTTATAAGGGGAAGGGTTGAGCTTCCATGACAATTGAAGAGAAGTCCCTCTAGGAATCCAAATCAGCTTGGGCTTTCGTGGGAAAATACATGCTTTCAGGAAAAAAGAAGAGATTTGTATTACCAACATAGCCTAGGGATGAAACCATACTTAAACAGGAGGTGCTGTTTGAGAGGTTTGTGTATTTATTTAATTTATTTTTTTGATGACATATTGAATCATAATGGAAACAGTCAGACAACAATGGGTTGTTTATATTGTGACCATTTTCCTTCTTTCCTGGTTTTCCTTTTTCTTGCTGGTGCTTCCCTGTTTATCCGATCTAATGCAATAAAATGCATAATTAATTTCTAAACGCCTCTGTTGAGCAGTGCAATTTGTCAAGTCGAGTTCTTAATAGAATTAAGCTTTTTATCAGCGATTAGCAAAAGAAGGTAAAAAAATTAATTATGGAATTGTATGCCTCCCTGGTTCAAAGCCAGGTTTCGGATTAAATGTTCAATAAAGGTTTCTTGACACATTATAAAACATTTAGCAAAAGCTGCTTTCCTCTAGTGCATTTAGAACCTGTCTCTGTACAAAACCAACCAGCAAGGAAAGAGCATTTGTGTAGACCTCTGTGCACACCAGAGTGGGAAGACAGAAAATCACCTACACAACCTACTGAATAGGATAAGATATTTGCAAATCCCATATCCAATAAGGGGTTAATATCTAAAATACATAAAGAACTCATACAACTCAACAACAACAAAACAACCTGTCCAGTTAAACAAATGGGCAGAGGATCTGAACAGACATTTTTCCAAAAAAGACAAACAGATGGCCAACAGGCACATGAAATCAAAGATGTCTGACATCACGAATTACTAGGGAAATGCAAATTGAAATCACAATGAGATATCACCTCATACCTGTTAGAATGGCTATCATAAAAAAGACAAGTTTTGCAGAGGATGTGGAGAAAAGAGAATCCTCATATACTGTTGGCTGGAATGAAATTGGTGCAGCCACTATGGAAACAATATGGAGATTTCTCAAGAAGTTAAGAATAGAACTACCATACGATCCAACAATTATACCTCTGGGTACTTATCCAAAGAATTTGAAAATAAAGATTTGAAAAGTCATGTGCACCCCTATGTTCACTGCAATATTATTTAAAATAGCCAAGATACAAGAACAACCTAAGAGTCCATCAATGGATGAATGGATAAAGAATATGTTATATACATATACACATATACACACAATGGAATACTGTTCAGACATAAAAAAAAGAATGAAATTGTGTGATTTGCAACCACTCAGATGGACCTTGAGGATATTATGTTAAGTGAAATAAGTCAGACAGAGAAGGACAGACACCATATTATTTCATTCATATGTGGAATCTAAAAACAAAACAAATGAACAAACAGAACAAAACAAAAAGAAACTCATAGATGAAGAGAACAGATAGGTGGTTAGCAGAGGGAAAGGGATGTGAGGGGTGGAAAAAACTGGGCGAAGGAGCCAATTGTATGGTGATGGATGGCAACTAGACCTTTAGTGGTAACTATTTTGTAGTGTATACAGATGATGAATTATTATGTTGTACACCTAAAACTTATATAATGTTATACACCAATTTTACCTCAATAAAAAAATCACTTTTACAAGATACTAAGGAAAACACTGGTTTCCCTCGTACTGCTCAAGAGAATGGACAAGCTATTCCTTTACAGGTGTAAAGATAAAAAATCTTTACTTTTTGATAGTGTGATTTGCAGCTTGAGTAAAGTTGAAGAATTGGTTGGAGCGTGTAATAGAACAGTACATTGCTGACATGATCAATATAATATGCCTTCACTTGTAATTATATACCACATGCCCACAAAGGTTATTATGTAAATGGTTAAAAGTGAAGAGTTGAAAGACAATACAAAATATCTCACCATCTCTAAATCTCTAGTATAGTTTATCCACTTCTCCTATGCTTGGTACTCTCTTGTCTCCCCTGTGTCCTTGTCACCTCATTTTCCTATAAAGCCAAATAATTCAGTCCATTTCATCCTCTCACTTTCTCCAGTCCAAACGAGAAGGAAGGAGAGAAAGGATAAATCTGTTGGGTTAAACCCTGACATCCACTGAGTCACGTTTTATGAGTGGCACAAGTTACTGTTCCCCAGTAGCAGGAAACAAGCCCCATTTTACCTTGATTCAACTACTTGTACTCAGGGGCAGCAAGCATTTCTTACCTGCTCTTCCACATCTGGGGCTACCATGCTTGGGCTGTTGGCTTCCAAATCACACCCTGGGGGCACTTTGGGGCACGGCCAGGGCATGGTTTCCATAGGAAAGTTGTGCTCTTCAAAGAAGGCACACTCATTGTGTAGATCCCCAGTTTGAAGTTTAGGATGGGGATGGGAGGTCAGAGGCTGCCCTCCAGCCTCGGAGTTAAGTCACATTCTCTACTTCCTTTTATAGCAGAGAGGCAAGCACTGGAGTTATAGGGAAGTTTTACAGACTAATTAAATGGGCACACATTTATAAATGGGGTATGTGCAATCTGTGCATATATATACCATCCCTCAGAAAGCTGGGAGGACAAGGAGTGAGTGGCAGGCACCAAACACACAATACGTAAGGCATTCTTCTATCGTGGGCTCTCTTAGTTCAGGCTGCTGCAAGAAAAATACCAGACTGGCTTAAACAACAAACGTCTATTTCTCACAATTCTGGAGACTGGGAAGTCCAAGATCAAGGCACCAGCAGATTTAGAGTCTGGTGAGAGCCCACTGGTTCATAGATGGTCATCTTCTCCCTGTGTCCTTACATGACAGAAAGGTTGAGAGAGCTCTCTGAGGTCTCTTCCTTATAAGGGCACTAATCTCACTCATGAAGCTTCCATCGCTATGAACTAATCACCTCCCAAAAGCCCTATCTCCTAAAACCATCATTTTGGGGCTTAGGATGACAACTTATAAATTAGGAAGGGAGTAGTAATACAATTCAGTCCATAACAAATGTTCACTCTTTTCTTCTGTTTTCTTTGTCCTCTTTCTTTCCTTTTATTCTCTTCTGTATTTTCTGCCTTCCAACATGCTTTGGATAATTTCTTGAGTACACAGCAGGACTCAATTTGTAAGAAGCATGCTGAGTAGCACATTATGACTATTTTATATAACACATTTGGATTCTATGAAACAATGGTGCTATTTTACTTTCTTATATAAATGATAGATTTGTTCTAGATAATTGCTGCTAATTATAAAATAAACAACAATAATAACAAAACAACACAGAATCAGCTTAGGTATCTGGTTGAGAAATGTAATGAGCAATGTGATTTTCCTCGTTGGTTGAATTTGAGCTCCATGAACTGTGGGGACATTTTTAGTCTTGCTTATTATCACTGTAGCCCCATTACCTAGAGTTTCTGATTCATGGTAGATTCTTCATAAATATTAGTTAAATCAATGAATAGTTAAGTGAATGTTATTCTTTGTGTCTTTTTCTTATTTCAACTCTTCTATGAAAAATTTTTAAAAAGTATTTCTTTGCTTACTTCCTTAGTAAACATGGAGACATACTTTGACTTTCCTTAATGACTCAGAATTTTGCAGTGCCTAATTAAGTATGAGTAATATTAATTAGCACAATTAATAACCTGACAATTATCAGGTAAAATGGGAGGAATTAAAATGGATCCTCATTGACCCTAACTTGCCAGCCTGCTTGATTTTTGACTGATTCTTTGATTCCAGCTTGTTTTCTTATACTTTATCTTATTCTCATAAAAGAATGAAGAATGTGCAATTCTATGACCTCCTGAACTAGATTTAACACAGTTGTCTTTCTACAAAATTACTGAGTAAATCTAAGGATGAATCTATCTTCTCCCAAATTGTTTTGCAACCCTCATTATAATCTTCCTTATCATTTGTATGTCTCTTTTGAATTTTCAGTAGCTTTAAAGTATTTTTTATTAGCTAAGCATCAACAGTAACTTAGTTAAATATGAAAGTTTTCTCTACTTTTTTTTTAATTGAGTAAAAGTCTTCTCCATTTAAAAAAATTAGTATATTTGAGAATTTTAATCTTTAAAGTACTAACAATTGTCAGGGACTATTTTTTTCCAAGCTTTTCTTTTTTATTAAAATTTAGTAGAATTCTAAAAGAAAACAACATTGTAAAAAACCTTATACTATAATTAGGTGACGGAAATCTCTTTTATAGAAATGTATCATATTCTAAGTAATACGTAGGTCCATAGTTTGAATTAAGAAAGCAACAGTCGCAATTGGAAAATGATAAGAAAATATTATCACACTCTAGCTCTGCTTCTGAAAGTGAGCACAAGTGCCTAACAGTAAAATTGTTATAATTTTCAGCTGAGCATATGCTGCCACAGTGGTCCCTTTTCATTATTATACAGTGATTGCATGTATAACAGTGCAAAGGGACCACTCAATAGAAAAAAGAGAAAAAGAGAATGACATTTCTGCATAAATTTGTACTTTACTAGCAAATGGTTTATGTGTAACACCCTTGAAAACTATTGTAATGATTTTTTTCATCAATAACAATTTTGTTTTTTTTTAAAAAAAAACGTCACACATAAATGTAGTTGTCTTGTCTTTATTTAACCTAATCTGTAGATGTTTAAATTTGGCATGACCCTACATGAGGATTGTCCTTTTTTTTTTGCGGTACGCGGGCCTCTCACTGTTGTGGCCTCTCCCGTTGTGGAGCACAGGCTTCGAATGCGCAGGCTCAGCGGCCATGGCTCATGGGCCCAGCCGCTCCGCGGCATGTGGGATCTTCCCGGACCAGGGCACGAACCCGTGTCCCCTGCATCGGCAGGCGGACTCTCAACCACTGCACCACCAAGGAAGCCCAGGACTGTCTTTTTTTAACCAAAACGTATCAGTTCCTTAGTGCTCTAACACTGTTCAGCATATTTAGTAATCAGGACAACAGAAATTTGAAATTCTGCAAAATTGTGCAGTTGCTAAGCATTCAGCTGGTAAATTTTCACAACACACATTTAGCTATCCAATAACTTGTCAATCTTAAAATGCCAGTGCTATCTTACCAGCAATGCACATGCCTTGATCAACTATATTTACTCAAAAATATTTATTTTAGCTTATTCATGACACATTGGTCCACAAAGAGCAGTTAAAAACACTCAAATAAAATATGGTTTGTATGTTCTAATATTGTTCTGTGAGTAAAAGACAGTATGCAATAGTTTTAATTCTCCCAAATGGTAAAGAATTTAGATTGGCTCATTTTCACTCCTGACAGTCTACACTATAAAAGAAAATTGGAAAATGTTGTCCAAGCTTTTTCTTATGTTCATTGTTCCTTAAAATTATATGTGTATTTTCCTATTTTAAGGCTTATAACACTTTGATGGATTACCTTTCTATCTTTCACAACTAGAAGCCAATATGACAGTGATGTGCATGGAACTAGTCTTTAATTGAGAAAGCACTGCATCAATATGTGTAGTTGTGGTGGTGGTGGGATGGGAAGTGATGTGAAATGATGTGGTCATGTCAGTTGCAGTAATCGCTTATCTTCCAGTGGTTGAGTGTATAGGTGACTGGGAAATTCTTTGGTAACAAATACCCTCAGATATTAAAGAGTGTTTGATTCACCTATTCTTCACTCCTTCCCAGCTTATCCAACTACTAGCCTTTTCCTCTACAATATCTATGCTATGTGCTCTATCTTTTTTCTCATTTTTGCTTCATCTCACAATAAAACCTTTTTTATCTGTAGTTTTTCTCCTCCGTTTTCTACCTGCAACTTCCCAGGTACAGACTGGTGCTTGAGAGGTTATATTTTCAAGCGTAAGTGTTTGCTTCACAAACAGGTTCACATCTCTGGTTTGCATTCAGGAAGATGTTCTCAGGTGATTGATGGAATCACCAAGGAAAAGGATGCTAAACTTTCCTTCCTTCTAATCCTTTCAGTAAAGATCCTTCTTTACATGTAAAGCACTTTTAACTTTCCCAAGGGCTTACACAAACACCCTTTATTTCATTTGATATTTACTGAGACCCCCTAGTGGTAGGTAGGACTCTAACCTCTAGTTGTCTCCCTCCTATCCAGTAATGCACAGATTTAAAACAATCATAATTAAAGAACATGACCTCAACATATACAGATTTGTTTTCAAATAATATACAAAAGTACTTTACTAATATATTAGAAACCATACTAATACATTATGAAATATATACAAATAGAAATAAAAATGAGATAAAAAATATAGAAATTCTAATCATTTCTTCAAGACCTCAGTGCATACTCTTGGGACCACTGAGACCACTTCATGATCTGCCAGGCCATTAGCAACTGCATTTGGACACTTAGAGGGAGCAGTGATCACTTGGGGGAGTCTCCTGGGAGGGGGTGGGCTGTAACACTTGCAATGCTACAGTGGCATAACCCTTAGGTTCCTAACTCTATTCCCACTTGCTCTGGCCTGCGCCAGATGAACATTTGTGAGGCTTAGCATAGTGGAAGCCAACTATGTGCATCTGTGCCTTGTGGCGGGAGAAACTGGGCCCAAGGCCTACAGTCCAAGGCAGCATTTCCTGCATGAGATTCAGCCTTTAGTGAAGTGCTTCTCCTTGAGTGTTTGCTGATGGGGGTAGAGGTGCAGGTAGAGATAGAGCATCACCTGGGGGAGGACGCAGCTGATTATCATTCTGGGCATGTGAAATAGTTTGTGCACAATTAACTTTTCTGAAGCATATTCCAGAGCTTTCAAATTACGTTTTGTGTGGTGTAATTCTATCCTATTACCCTTAGCCACATACACCTTGGTATCACAGTATTGTAAATTATTCCTTTGCCTCTTTAGCGTTTACAACTTTCTGATATAACACTTGTAGATAGTGATCATGCATATTCCATCCTAGTTATCACAGTGCAACTAGAGCTATTTTATTCTTCTAATCTTTCTTCATGTGTCCTTAAGTTCTTTAATCTTTTTTTTTTCTTTTGCGGTACACGGGCCTCTTACTGTCGTGGCCTCTCCCGTTGCGGAGCACAGGCTCCAGACGCGCACGCTCAGCGGCCATGGCCCACGGGCCCAGCCTGTCCACGGCATGTGGGATCCTCCTGGACCGGGGCACGAACCCGCGTCCCCTACATCGGCAGGCGGACTCTCAACCACCGTGCCACCAGGGAAGCCCTCTTTAATCATTTTTGTTGTTGGTTTTTTCTTTCGTTTCCAGTTACCAGTATCTTTCTGATCCTGGGGCACTCAGACTTGGAAGGACAATGCCAGATAGAGTCTCACCTTACTGTATAAACAGGAGCCATGGACTATAGCTTTCCTGTTCTGTGATAGTGTTTGCCTGTTTATAAAGCCAGTGCTCTTATACATTTTTATTATATTAATACCAGGTTGAATTATCAGCATGTCACCTTGCTATTTAGAAAGCTGTCATCTGATTCCCTCTTCTTCATGTCATCCTTCTACTTTGGCTCAGTCTTTCTCATAGCTTTGAATTCCATTTTCTTTCCAGTTTTGCTTTGCTCAGTATAGTGACCTGTGGTTTGCCCCATTTTCTGTTTAAAAAACAATTGCCTACCTAGGAAATTAGCATAGTGTCCTGCATCCAATCTTTCTAAAGATTAGGTTCTTCAGAAAATTCTTAGCCTACCGTGAGCAGGTTTGCAGAATGTACTGATCTTGGAAATCTCCTTTCCAAAATGTGCTTTGATTGGTCTCTTTGCCACTAGAACGTGCTGCTATTCTCCATTTGGGTATGTATATTTACATTCACATATTTTTCTAAATTAAAGGAAGAGAGGGTTGAGCAAGTATTTTAATACTTTATATGGTCGATGTATACAACAGAAGAATAATCTGAGAATGTAATAAATACTAAATCACTTCTCTAATGATCCTAATGAATCCTCTTCTTACCATTTTCTTATTATTTTTTGGACCCAAATTGAGTTAGAATTATGCACACTTCATTTGCTAATTTAGGTGTTTTTCACCCAAGTGTAAGGACTTGGGCTAAAAAAAAAGACATTCCAGTATCTCCCACTTGCTATGCAAACAGAATCAATAATTACCACCTGTAGTTATGCCTTTCACTTGGTGATACTTGATTTTAACCATCAGGAAGTAACATGCATAAACTATAGATCCTACATTGTGGCATGGGAAGATTTCAATCTTCTTCAGCCTCTAGATTTTAGGGGATAAGTGATAAAAATGCTGATAAATTTCCATCCTGACTCCCTATTGAGGTCTTGAGTTCTCCCATAAATGTATCTTTTTATGTTAATGTTTTGGCCACTTTTGACTCATCAAAATGTTCAAGGTCCTGTCTGAGATACTGTTTTGGGGCTAAAGGCGTATGACTTTCTATTCACTCTGATATTCTCTGTGGGCACCAGATAGATGGTAGACACTTTTTGGTGCATGCAAAATAGAGCTACTAAAACTTGTTTAGACTGTTGTATTAGAAAAGCTACCATGGCACAGGAAAGAGAATGCAATACATTTCTGATCATAAATCACTTAGCACATCTTGCTAGGGGAGCAGGGAAAGAGTTTAAAAGGATATCATGTGCTTAGTGAGAAGGGAAAAGACATTTACTGGGGAAGCATAAAATCATCAAAATCAAAGAAAACCACATAATTTCCAATTTTCTGTGCTTGGAATCCTCTTCTAGGTCCCTCATTAGGCAGGTGCAGGGACTGTGGGGTTCAGATACACTCATGGAAACTGATACGGCAAGTGCCCGGTGAGTAGAAAGCCCAGTGATCTTGTCTTGAGGCTCCTAAAGCAATGGTTTGGTTAGGGAGATATTCTAGGGGTTGGGCTCCATCACTCCAACCATCCTCACTGGGGAAACATGTCTGCTCACTAATGGCCAAAGAGAACACTCAGTAGAAGAGGGAGGGGAAAAAATGTTAGTATAAGGCAGCTTGTTTAATTTATGAATGACAAAGATAACAAAGAATGTGATCAGGACAGAGCTAGGAAGGTGATCATAATGAGCTATGTATGCTCTCAATTGCAGGAACTGATTATTCTACTATATAAAAGGATGGATATTTTTGTAGCTATATTTATGGTAAGAAACTATACATTGAGTTTAAATAGTATCAATATTTTTAGCTTCACTTCAATGAAGTGAAGCATACTTCTATGTAGCATATATCAAAATTACAACAGTTTTTATATTGCTTCTCAGTAGATGAATGGTTTTATGTTTTTAAGTACAGCGTTCTAGAAATGTTAGCTTGTGTTTATAAGACGCAATATAGTTAATGACTTGATCCACTAACATCACTAATATTTATCTAAATGGAAAAATATATTACTTTGTTGCATCTTTGACTACTAAGGAACTATGGCAGCATGGTTCTGAGGCCAGGATTCTTACTGAAAGTGGAAGGGAGTCATCTGTGGCTTCTTTAATCAGATAGGAATGGGGCACACTCAGCTGCTTGGGAGAAGGAGAAGCAAGTGTGAAGTGCAGATCAGTTCCAAGAGGCTCCCTCTGAAAATGATGGTGTGTTGCTACCAGGCACGATGGCAATGGAACATGTCTGCGTATCAGCCTGTACTTGGCTATTACCACCTGCCTGTCTTTAAAGGGAAGTGCCACCTTTTAATATTTAGTCATCTGATAGTTCTGTAGACACTAGTTAGATATACTAGCTCAGCAAATTAAAGTGGAAGATGCTCAGTATATTCTGCAGCCTCCCTGGTCTCTTCCTCTATATCCACTAGAACCCTAAAAATTCACTCTTCTGGGATGAAGAGATAAGAAAGTTCTTCCTCTGTTTTTCCTTCAGATTGCATTCTTAATCTGGATCTCAATCTGGACTTCATTTTGGGCCAAGATGGAGAGTTATCTGGAATTGTCGGCCTGCCAAAGCTTGGGCAATTCTGAAATGGCCTTGTGATATTTCCCAAAGGGGAAAAGGGGGTGGCTTTTGAGACACTAAATCATAGCTCTAGTGCAGCCCCGTTGAAGGCTGGCACAGTTCAGCCTCTGACGTCAGACTCTGGGAGGCTCACAGGAGCTAAGGGAGATTGTTCAGTGTTTCTGCTTTACCGTGAATAACAAGGGATAAAGAAGAGTTAGAGAAAATGGAGGTGAGGATAGGTAAACATTAAACTTATCAGCCCTATTCTATTTACTTTTAATCCACTCATTTCCCAAGTCTCTATTGTATTTTATTTTATTTTTTTGTGGGTGGGGGAACTACATTTTTTTTTAATTTTATTTTATCCAAGTCTCTATTTTATAGTCCTCTATTTCTCTGACAATCTCTAGTGATTTGACAACTGTTTTCTAACGTTCACGACTACATGTGCATTATTATATCTCTATATATTGCTTTTTGGTTGAAGGAGGTTCATTAGAGATTAGGCTCTCATTTTAAACAGATTTATAATGTTGCACATACTTTACTGAAAACCATCTTTAGCATGAAAAAGTATCTGCTCAGGAGCACCAGAGGTGTCCATTTTTTTCCTTCCCGAGGAAGGGTCACCTACAGAAAAGCTGAAGTTTGTGTTGGAAATTTTTTTTAATTGGGAATTTGACACTTGTCTGTGGTAGTTATGACTTCCAAGAGATCACAGGACTGCACTACTATTAAGATTCACTGTGGAATTGCATTTGGTACTTTATATCATAACAGGTTTACATCTGTCTTTTTGATGATATGGTAACTTCAAATCCACATAAAGAGGGCTCAGAGCCCTGCCATCTGCTTCCCCCACAGAAGAAACACAACAGTTTATACTTTGCCAGAATATGGCTTTAGTTTATATGCCCTGTTGCTCTGGCCATGGTAATTTAAATAACTGTTCCAGGATGATAGAGTCCTTATGAGTGGAAATTTCTGTCCCCCAATGCCTTGCCTCACACCAATGTCATAACAACTGTCCGGAGAAGTGGTACAGCATCTTTCTTGCAGTCAATAGCGTAACTATCCTGGTTATTCTTTGGGGCTTACATATAGGCCTCCTCATATGTTTCTGTGCTGAACAAACAAGACCCCACTAAGGTTCCTTTGTCAGCTTGTGATTTTGGCAGTTGTTTTCTCCTTGTCCTCTTCCCCTGACCTCGGCTGGCGCTATAACATACATTGTGTTCTCATATCAAAATCAAAGGCAATATATGTTCTTAACTTTGGTTCAAACTTCCTAAAGTTTTTCCCTTCAAATAACTGTCAGCATGGATGGGGAAAGGGAGGCTTCTGTCTGTTGAATTTTTTTAACATAGGGGAAGAATTTTATTTTCTCCTCTTGAGAGTTTGCTAGCTGTTTTCTCCAGGGTCACAACTACCTAGAACATTATACTGAGCATTTAGCACCCCCTTCTATTGCTAGCCAACCTCTTGTCTCCCTTTTTTCCCCCCAGAGGGGAAACTGCAGAGAAATACTACTTAATTATCACACCACGTAACTAATTAAAAGCAGAATTTTTTTGTGTATGGTATGCTAATGAGCTATTAGAGATCCAGCATATTTTAGTGACAAGACATGGGTTCCTATCCTGCCCTTCACCTGGCTGTGGATTTCCAGTTGACAGTTAATGATGATGAGATGGGAGTTTATTATGACGCTTGCAAGCCAAGAACTTTGAGAGAGGGCAGAAAGGTCAGGCAACAGAATCACTCAGAGGAAGCAACACCCGAGCTGAAACCAAGAGGCAGAAAAAAATCAGAGGATTTCATTCATAGGAAACCATGGAATGTGTAGAGCACACGGCAAAGGGTGTTCAATACATGGGAAACATCCCCTATTATTCTCGGTGGCCCAGCGATGGAAAATGAACACATTAGAAGTGAGCTACTGATTAGTTACTTGTATGTGTGCCATGTGTCCAGATGTGAGTATCTTAGTTTCGAAGTCCTCCAAAGACAGCCTACAAAGATTGGTATTTCACACAGAGGTGAGGTCAGAGGTATGCAGAGAAGTGTACAGAGAGGAAAGAAAGGGGATACATGGAGAGAGAGAAAATGGAAAGAATAAATATTTATAATTACTTTTGTCTGATTTGTGAGAAAAAGATTACAAACGGAAGAAGCAGGGATGTTAGCAAGAAGATAGCCACACCTAAGGCTAACAATAATAATAATCAACACTGGGCGTTCCTTTCCTGGAGGCAGGTGCCTGCTAAGCGCTTTAAAAGCATTATTTCACAGGTACCCCATCCTAGAGAGGACTATGATAAGATCAGTGTAGGGTTCTGAAGCAGAGTGTCTCTGACCACAATCTCTAAATAGAGATTCAAAACTAAGAACTTCTGCAGTACATCAAGGAGAATGGACTCGCACCGTGTACACTCAGCTGGAACGCAAGGCAGGTGCTGCATCTTTTAAGTGTCCATATCCTCTGTGTCCAGAATATAACGGTACTCATTTAAATGACCATAAACAATAGAATGTTAACAGTGTAAGTTAACTTTGAGGAGGTCCATCGCTTTTTGTTAACGAATAGTAATAAAGGTCAGAGAAGAAGAAATGGCTTTCGTGCGTTGATGCTGACGCCACCACGTATTCTGGATCTATTATTTAACCTCTATTAAGAAAAATGCATTTCGAAGCAATAGAATTAACATAGCAAGGAATTGTATTTTGCTGCCCCCCCAATGTTTGCACAATGTTCCTGATGTGCTTCTGTTGCTGTTTCCCTTAAGTCAGGAAGAACGACTCCCTTTCTCCTTAAGTCTTATTATCAACTGAAAGAAGAAAAGAGGCAGTCAGAATTTATAGAGAAGTCCCTTACTTGAAAAAGGGAGAAGACACTATGCCAGGCCCATCTCTGTCCACCTGGGAACCACAGAGTTAAGTTGGCAGAGACATTGTCACTAGAGCAGCAACTCCCATAGTGAAGTGATCATTAGGGGTAAGGAACCTCTGTTTTCCTGCTATCGTGTACACTTCAATAATAAAAATGCAATCTCTGTGTTCTCTTCAATATTTATTATTCTCTTCCCCCTCCATAAGAGAATATCTATATTATTGGCAATTAGTTCATCTAGAATAAAGACGTAGACATACAGAATGGACTTGAGGACACGGGGAGGGGGAAGGGTAAGCTGGGTTGAAGTGAGAGAGAGAGGCGTGGGCATATATACACTACCAAATGTAAAACAGATAGCTAGTGGGAAGCAGCCGCATAGCACAGGGAGATCAGCTTGGTGCTTTGTGACCACCTGGAGGGGTGGGATAGGGAGGGTGGGAGGGAGATGCAAGAGGGAGGGGATATGGGGATATATGTATACATATAACTGATTCACTTTGTTATACAGCAGAAACTAACACAACATTGTAAAGCAATTATACTCCAATAAAGATGTCAAAAACAATAAAAATTAAAAAATTAAAACCTCCATTTTACAGCCTCCTTTGCAATTGGAGTGGCCCCGTGAGATGTAAGTAAAAGTCAATGGATAGAGCCTCCAGGACATTCTCTGAAGGAGAAATGGAAATGTAATGGCTGGACCTCCAAAAATGTCCTTAAACCCTGAGGATGGAAGACATACATTAAAGATGGCAAAGCCAAACGATAGGCCCAGGGCAATTCTTATGTAATTTCAGCCCTGGATATCTCTTCTAGACTATTTTACATTAAAGAAAACTAAAAGCCCTCATTTGTGTAAGCTGCTTTATTTGGGCTTTTTGTAATATGGAGCTAAATCTAACACTAACTAATTCATCCTTTTTCTAGTCTCCTCTTACTATTCCTAGACTAATAAGAATGGTCATTTACAATTTTTCTTTGTGGTAGATAAGACACCACCACCTCTTGTTACTCTAGCTTAGAAAAGGGACTCCTTTTGGTAAGCAAAATAGTCATGTCGCCTACAAATGCATCTCTTGCCTGGCTAATCAAAACTCCTTTTTCTTGCTATAATTAAAGACTAGGCATAAATCCATACCCTATCCTTCCTGTAAGGCATGACTTAAGTTTTTTTCTTCTTTCATTCTTAACTATATCCGAGGAACTCATGGGGGTAGATGGAGGTTTGGAAAGAAAAGACAACCAGCTTATTTATATGCTGTTATTGCCAGATGGGAGCCTGGAGGTTCATGGAACCTCATTAACATCCTTAGGGCCCTGCAATTCGTGGGGCTACCAGAAAGAAGCACTGCTTTTTGGAAACTTTAAGTGTAAAATCCCTCTGTTTTTGGTTGGACTTCAATATTTTGTGTGTGTTTCAAGATTTCTAAAGATTTTTCTTTTCTCTTTTCACTGTTTTTTTTTTAATTTGTTCATTTTTGTTTTGTTTCTTTTGAACTTTACTCTTATAATTTTAGAAACTAAAGAAAGAAAGAAACTAAAGAAATATTATTCTTCTTTTGAAGGTTGAAGGACAGAGTTGGTAAGAGGGTAGGGATTTCTGTGGAGTAAAGAAAAGGAATTAACTTTTGGGGGACTGAACAGTAAATGAAATGCCATCCAACCAGATGGAAGAATCTATGGACCAACAGATCTTTCAGTGGGCTGGATAGCCATGCTATCCCTGTTAGTGTATCCACATGAGTCGCAATTTTCTTGTCTAGGTAGAAACTAGACAAACCCTCCCACTGGATGGTCCCAACAGCTCAGGAAGCTGTTGTGTTGAGAAGGGCTCCACCCACTCATTTTTCATCATTATCTCGGTCCATCTCTCCCATATACTAAGCACAAGGTTCTTTCATGAATCTCTCAATTAAGCCTAAAAGGTAAAATGATGGAGGGACAAGTACAAAATTTTAATAATGAGTGGCTACAAATTTCAACTTTGCCATATATGAGTTGTATAATAATAAGCAAGATATGAAACCTCTGAAAACCCATTTCCTCATTTATACAATGTGAATTGCAACTTCTCTTATTAAATGTTAAATGAGATACACAACACACATATTATATACTTTGCCCATTTACAAATCACATTTGGACCTTTGGCATCCTATAAACAACACTCAATAAGTTGTTCAAAAATATTTATTGACACACAATGCCCAACAAATATTTGCTTAAATTTGAGTAATACATAATGAACTAATGAATAAATGTCCTAATGGCACTGCACTGAGTCCTGGCTGAAATTTATATGTGTCATGCCACTCTGTATTTAAGCTAACATTGATCTTACTCCATTGTGCAGCAACCCTAACAATAAGGTGACCATATAATCTAAACTAGGACACTTCTGACAATGAAGGGAGACACTATTGATAACTACTTCAAAACAACTGATGTAAACTGAGACTGTCCTGGGCAAATAGGGACATATATATGATCACCTTCTTAAAAAGCACATGGCTCTTTGCTTGATCCCTTGATCAAGATCACAAATGAATCTGTAGTTGTGAAAGTATGCACATTTTCGATTCTCTCAATGTTTAAGCCAAGAGAAGTCCCCAAACATTGTACAAGTATGCCTTACTCTGCACAATGGATTGCTTCCTGAACAACTCTGTTTATTAGGTTTTTAATAAATGAAAGTACATATACATTCCCATGAGCACTCTATAAAGAGTCTCAGTACTGAACCATTTTTAAAGTGATAAAATTCTAAAACCTGAATAATCAACCCTCCCATCGGGAACTCTGATATCCAATTTATTTGCTTATAAATTAAAGTTTGTTTTGTTTAGTTTTATATTGAGTTTTCCAAAGTATGACACACTTGTAGGCAAGAGTCTTGTATGAAACATGTCCTAATAATATGTGATCTGTCAATTAGTCACCTAAAACACTTTTAGTCATACAAGACCGTTACTGTGATGAAAGTTGTCCCCTTAATGGGGTGATAGACAGAAACAGTAGAGGACTGTCACTGAGCAATGTGAAAGGGCAATTTCCCTCTGAAATAGCACCCCATGTCCCTGGATGGTCACAGAATTAACATCCTTCTGTCCCATGAAATTCAAGCAGGGTTGACTGCAATTGAGGTTGTAGAATTAGATGGACCACAAAGCTTCTTTATTGCATCTGAGATCTAGATTGTGATTATCTTAGCTGTTGAGTTTGTCCGAACGATTTCAGTAATACCAGAGGTGGATCTGGTGCCATCAGCAGCGGCCTTGGCCCTTCAGTGGCCAACAAGGACTAATTAAGAAGTGAAACATTGGTTAAGTTGCTCTCACTTAGGTCCAAGATAATGTATTCCTGGAAGCACCAGGGCACTGTAATAACTAGACCCTGGATAACTTTGACTTGCTAAGGGAGTTTTAATGTTTAACATATGTTGGAGGTTACAGAAAACCTTTCAGCTGTGATTTTTATGAGGGCTCCCAGTTTATCCTGTTTGAGCTGCAAACACGGAATACCACTTTACAAAAGACATTAAGTAACACCTTAACATGTTAAACCCAGCCTTTTCATACCCATTCAAACACCCACTTGAATAGTTCTATATAATAAGCAGTAACAATACCTGAACTTAGAGTCAAGAAAATTTCAAGTTCAATTCAGGTTGTGTTAGTCACTAGCTCTGAGATCTAGACAAAGCCTGCTCACTTATCTGAACTAATTACTTCAAGTGTAAAATTAGAGGATTTGGGCCATATGTACTAAGGATTCCTTTCATAACTAACAATTTAGTAGTAATTCCTTGAAACCTCAAATAGATAGAAATGTAGGATGTTATAGGATGTTGTAATGATGTTCCATGGCCAAGAAAGGAATTCACTCAAGACTTAAGCCAATAAAAAAACAAATTCAACCTTTCTGATATGATACAGCTTATTTTCAGCAGGTAAAGATATCATGCTACTACTACCATAATATGTTTTCCAGTTTAAAAATTAATCCCTAATACATAACTTTATTCCTTATCTTACGGAAGAGGAAATAGACTCAAAGGAATTAAATATCTTCTCCAAGTTTGCTAGAATTTGAAATAGTCCAGATTTGCTTATTCCCAGTTAGTTTGGTTCATATTTTAGATTTCTCCAGGTGGAAAATAACAACAAAACTGGTTTATGTTAATAAACAGTTGGCATTAGGTGCTCTAGGATTTTTGAAGGAGAACATTCTACTTTGCCAACAGTAGAAAACAGAAACATTTTTCTTTAAACCTCCCATCTTATACCATAGAAGTACTTTTTGGACAGAGAATAAAATGCAATTTGTTAAAAAAATAAAAAATATAAATTAATTTAAAAAATGCAGTTTGCTGAGGAATAATGAGCCAACTTATAGTTAGTCTAAAAAAGAAGCTGGACTTTTATTACTGTTTTGTGGGAGGAGAAATCCAGTCATGATACTGAAACTCATTCTTGGGCTCCTTTCTGCTGCAGAGGACAGCTAGAAACTAAGGAGAGAAATAAGAAAGTACAATGGAGTATTTTCCTATATATTCTATCTGAAATGAGTATGGGGGGGGCAGGAAATGGACTGAGATCCAATGGTAAAAGGAAAAAAAATAAAAAGCAGTGATGAAATGGAGACTGCATTTTAGAAAAGCAAGTAGAGTGAAAAAGGAGATGGATGTAAAGATGAAAGGAGCTCCTAAAGCCCTTTATCTCTCTGTCTTTGCATTGACCACTTACTCATACATACGTCTTGTGATTCTATAAATCACAAACAAATAAACATGCATATAACAAAAACAAAGAGAGAAACCATATATGTGTTAATAGCCCTCTGTCTAGTGACACATTTGTGCATGGACAGAGGCTTATCATGAGTCCCATTATATCATGGAAACAGAAGCCACTAATTAAGTATTCAGAGAAAGGCAAAAATAACACTAGAAAATAAACACTAAAACCTACAACACCAAGACTTTGAATTGACATTCTTTCACTGGGCAAGGTAAGTCCCATTGTTTGATACAAAAACCATCTGGATTCGTCTTCTTGCATTTGTTGAATGATTATTCCCAAGCTAACTGTCTGATAATGGCCACAGGTAGTTCAGTATACCTCCTCAAATCTATCGTATGATAGCCTACTGGCTAATGAGGAGATGTATTTACTTGATGAAGAATTAACCTAATTTTTGTTGGCTTTCTATTTTGAAGCAAATCTTTTGAACTATATTGATGTTTTATGTTTCTCTTGGTCATGTTTTCTTGTTTCTTCTTTGTTTTGATTCAAAGACAATAGGAATAACTGTTCATCTCTGGTAGAGCCATTATTTTCTGCATGATTTTGTCCTCTACAGGTGCAAGGTACATACATATAATGTCATCCTCTATATGTAGGTATCTGTTCTAAATAGGTGGTAGAAAAGTTGATTAATATGAAAAAAAAAAGTCCAGAAAATTTGGTTTGCTATTTAAATGGCTTAGCTATAATAAACTTTCTTTGTTGTTTGATTTTCTACTCTTTCATGGAAGCAGCACTTTGAGTATAAGTAATGTCTCAAAATCAGGTAAATTATTTCTAGGACTTCGTGACATGCTAATGTGTTCCCTTGGATTTCCTGAGTCCTTCTGATGTTATTAAGTGCTGTCATTCATTGCTTGAACACTACTTAGAATTGCACACTGTTCCCCAAAAGGTCATCGAAGCACTTAATTTTAAAAAGAGATAAGCAGGACAGAAGACGTTATCTGTATATCAAATGTGAGTTCACGTGTGACCTGCTACCCCAGGCAAACTGCTGTCCCTATCAATCCTACCTCCACCTCACCCTGCCCTTGACTAACAGCACTGGTTAAGGACTCCATGATTCCCCACGCTCATCCTGGCATCTAAACTGATGTGCTGCATAACCTCCGACCAGTCACAGATGGAAACCTATCCTCATGGTAAGGTAAAAAGGAAACTGAGAGAAGTAGAATATTCATACAATATGTATTTGGGAGAGAGAGAACCAGAACGCTTGTCTACAAAATAAAAAGTATTAACTCCAAAAATTCTTTGGGGTTTGTAGTTTTAGTTCCAGATAGAAATTAATTACTGCTCTCTAGAGAAATTTATTTCAGAATGTGGAATTATGACTTTTTTATATTGAATTACATATATGTATAATGTGTTCTCTTTCTGTCTCTGTGTCTGTGTCTCTGTCTCTCTGATTCTGTGTGTGTGTGTCTGTCTGTCTGTCTCTCCAAAAGAGCCTGGATGACCATTTATCTCGGATCTGTAAAAGGTGTTTTACCATGGACTAGAGGAATAGCCCGAGATAACTAAGATTCTTTCTAAATTTAAGATTCTCCTCTGGCTCTTCTCTATTTTCTATCTACTTTCTTTCTATTTTCCCACTAAACTTCACCTCTTCGTTGTGAATCATCTCAGAAGAGTTTTCCTGCCTGGTCTGACTCACATTTAGTACATTATTTTCAAAATTTACATTTTCCCTTCTGACTGCCTTTGAACTTTGCTCTGAGTTTCCATACTTAGTCCATGTATTAGAATTTGAAAGACATATAGGTTATATTGGAATATGATTAAAAATAAGTTGTTATTGCACTGTGTAGTTTGTACTTCTGCTTCATTTTTTCATTATTATCTTGATGCTCCTTTAACTAGGATTTAGGTAATGGAAGAATAAACAATTGTCAGGAGCTTTTAAGAACTGGGAGTATAAAGGGAAGAATGTTAATAAAACTTATGCTTTTCTATGTATTAAATGCTCTCTGACTGAAATCTATACTGTCGTTTACTTTTTAAGCATTTTTCGTATGCCTTTTTTATGCTTAAAAATATTGGTCTACATGAAATAAACTTCCTTGATCCATGTACTAGAATTTCAGTAATTCAAAACATACGTACTGAGCACTTACGAGGTGCTGAACAAATAGTTTTTTCTCATATCTCGAGCACTTAAAACCATAGCCTATATGAGGTTAAAACTGATGAAACAGTGAAACAAAAGATATTTGTCACTAGAGTTGGCAAAGAAGTTCTTATTTGCTTGTTAACTTTTTGCTTGTTTTTACCATTTTCTAATTAAAAGATTTTTACAGGAAAGGATGATATTTATTTGCATGCTGTAGTCCTTTTTCTTAGCATTAACAAATTAAATGTGCAAAATTCAGTTAACTCACCAGGTACTGGCATTATATCGCTATCTATACTTATATCTATACCTATATCTATATCTATATATGAGTGTATTTCTATGATAAATAGGAATAGCATCAAGTAGTAGCATCCAAGAAACTGTTGCTCACAGTATAGGCTTTTCTTTTTGAACTATTTAAAATATTTGTTGGCTGTTTTCTAAACATGATCACAAAGTAATTTTGGTTTCCTGTCTTCTTCTTCATAAAATAACATCTGAAAAACGTCTATGTTTAACGAACGACCTCGGTCATTTTTGTGGAAAAATCCAATGTGTGTCTGTAGTTGGGGGTGGGGAGAGGGCTTTACAAGTTAAAGAAATGTATTTATCTAACTAACTATTAAACATGACAATAGAAAACAAATCACAATAGGATGTTATTACAATTTCTTTTTCTTTTTTTTTTTTTTTGCGGTACGCGGGCCCCTCACTGTTGTGGCCTCTCCCGTTGCGGAGCACAGGCTCTAGATGTGCAGGCTCAGAGGCCATGGCTCACGGGCCCAGCCGCTCTGCGGCATGTGGGATCTTCCCGGACCGGGGCATGAACCCATGCCTCCTGCATCGGCAGGCGGACTCTCAACCACTGTGCCACCAGGGAAGCCCGCAATTTCTATTTTTTTAGCCTCATTTTTTAAGGCTTTTAGACTAATGCAGAAAAATCTTTAGGACAAAATAATACCCATCCCAGCCTTTTGAAAGAGGAATTGTGGGTAAAAGTTCAAAATCTGCTCTTTTTTAAAAAATAAATTTATTTACTTTTTAAATTTATTTTTGGCTGTATTGGTTCTTCATCGCTGCCTGCGGGCTTTCTCTAGTTGTGGTGAGTGGGGGCTACCCTTCGTTGTGGTGTGCGATCTTCTTATTGTGGTGGCTTCTCTTGTTACGAAGCACAGGCCCTGGAGCACAGGGGCTTCAGTAGTTGTGGCGCACAGGCTTAGTTGCTCCGTGACATGTGGGATCTTCCTGGACCCGGGCTCGAACCCATGTCCCCTGCATTGGCAGGCGGATTCCTAACCATTGTGCCACCAGGGAAGTCCCTGAAATCTGCTTCTTAAGAGAATGAAAAACATCACTAGCAATAATGAGGTGTAAATGCCCCCTCCCTCCCTTTCTCTATATGTACATCTCTTACTCTTACCTCCATTCTTCCAATCTGGGACCTATGTATCGATTAATTTTATTCCCATAACAGACAAACAGGAAGAAGCCAGGATAAGTTGTAGGATCATTCTTCACTTAACTGAACAAAACCAAATTGGGCAAAGGCACAAAGGTGAAATTATGTGAACTTTAAGTTCTTGAACTATTTATAAGCACATGCTGAAGGAGATTTAAAAAAATAAATAAAACATGAAGACTATAGATTTTTAAGGGCAGCCAGACTTAGAAGGAGCTGTGTTTTAATATTAGAACTAACTGATTTGATGGATTCAAAAAGCTATTCCTTAGAAGCATAAGGAAAGTATATCTCCAAGGAAATATTTCTTTATACAGTCAGACCTTCATATCTGCGAGTTCCACGTTGCAAATTCAACCAACCACAAATCAAAAATATTTGGAAAAAAATTCCAGAAAGTTCCAAAGAGCAAAAGTTGAATTTGCCACATGCTGGCAACTATTTATATGGCATTTACATTGTTTTAGGTATTGTAAGTGATCTAGAGATGAGTTAAAGTATACTGGAGGAATTGCATAGCTTATATGCAAACACTACCCTATTTTATATAAAGGACTTTTGCATCTCGGACTTTGGTATTGCAGGGAGATCCTGGAACCAATCTCCCGTGGATACTGAGGAACAACTGTATAATATATAAAAACTTAGTATAACTGCTCTATAGTTTAGGACTTTTTTTAATCTTCTGAAGAGGTGGTGCAAAGACAGCATTATCTATATCTAGGAAATACTTGGATTAGAAAGTAAATGCATCCACCTGCTTTCTTTATGTTAGGGTTGGATGTACTTCTTAAAGCCCTCAAAGATACATTTGAAATTTTTAAAAATGTTACTCAGGCTTCCCTGGTGGCACAGTGATTGAGAGTCCGCCTGCCGTTGCAGGGGACATGGGTTCGTGCCCCGGTCCAGGAAGATCCCACATGTCGCGGAGCTGCTGGGCCCGTAAGCCATGGCCGCTGAGCCTGAGCGTCTGGAGCCTGTGCTCTGCAATGGGAGAGGCCACAACGGTGAGAGGCCCACGTACCACAAAAAAAAAAAAAAAAAGTTACTTTATTCATGATTACTCAACATAAGAATTTAAGGATTACTTTTAAGAGTTAGTTTAGGCTGGAAATAAAGGTACCTCAAAAAGGAATTAAGAAGTTTCATAGGTAACAGATACATAAGATATTATTAACAGAAGAGGGTCTTGGCAGTAGATACTAAGCTTAAAATATTGAAGTCTCTAAAGAAATCCCATGAGGAACAGCATTTGAGTCCAAACACATGGAGCTGGCCTGGTGGAGCAATTCTTATTGAGAACATCCTAGACAACCTGTTGAGAGAGGCAGCCACGTAGAGTGTCCATTATTGAATGGGCTGACCACCGATGGTCGCCAAGGAGGAACTCTGGAATGAACAGGACTGTGATGCACTCATGTTCCTCACATTTGTTCATGGTTGTGGTCATGGCAGATGCTGTCCACCCACAAGTTAGTACACATGGAGCAGATGACACAGAGTTAGATGGCTTGCAGCTTTGGATACGTGGTCTGTTCATCAATGAACATTTGAATGATCATCAAGCAACATGAGATAGAACATGATCCCTGATAAGGGAGGTCAAACAATATTAGATCTATAAACATAAATAAACCATTATATTCTAGAGGGAAGTTTTGCATGGTTAACTTGTGGCTAATATTATCAGTCAACACTTGTTGATTCAGATAGTATACTGAACTTTCTAAGTAGGTAGCATCATTCTAGATTCAAGAATTTCCAGGGCTATTTTGTCCCAGTACTTGTTCAACATTTGCTTGAAACACAGTAATTCATTTGTTCTTCTTGTGCCAGTTTTTATACATCTGCAAAAGACTGTAACCACAATCTGCCTACCCATGCATACATATGTCAGAGCTGTAACAGTCACCTGGTATATGGGTTGCAAATGTCCCAAGATAGATGTACCATTTGTTTAGAGACATGATGGACTCAGCCTATTCTTACTTTCATCACACAAAAGAAAGTCATGTTTATTGCTTAATATAAGAAGTTGTCCTATCTTTTAGACACCTAAATAATATTGGTACTGTGATGTACAAGGTTTCACTGCAATGTTTAATAATCACTGTAACCTCATTTAATGTTATTTATCTGTATGAGATATTGTGCTGACAAAACTTCACATTTAAGAGAGGGGCTGAAAGCAATAAGCCTATAATAAAAGTGAAGTGTATTAAAGATGGAAAGCACTATTACCACAGGTAAAATCCTTTGAGGGCACTGAACGTTTCTCTTATTTATAATTTAGTCCCAGCAGGACCACCCTTCCATGTGCTGATTATCAGAGCAATTCCAGCTTTGGGGAGCAAAAAATGTCACACGCACACCCAGAAGCTGAAATAAGATTTTCCCCTTGTGTGATTTAAGAGCTATTGTCACTCTGTGGAACTCTGCAAATTATTCCATTTGAAAATAATTGAGCTCCTAGATTATATATTGTCTAAGTTTCCTCTTCCTGCTCTTTACTACTGAGGACACTTATTTATTTATTTATTTATTTTACATCTTTATTGGAGTATAATGGCTTTACAATGGCGTGTTAGTTTCTGCTTTATAACAAAGTGAATCAGCTATACATATACATATATCCCTGTATCTCCTCCCTCTTGCGTCTCCCTCCCTCCCACCCTCCCTATCCCACCCCTCTAGGTGGTCACAGAGCACCGAGCTGATCTCCCTGTGCTATGCGGCTGCTTCCCACTAGCTATCTATTTTACATTTGGTAGTGTATATATGTCCATGCCACTCTCTCACTTCATCCCAGCTTACCCTTCCCCCTCCCCATGTCCTCAGGTCCATTCTCTACATCTGCATCTTTATTCCTGTCCTGCCCCTAGGTTCTTCAGAACAATTTTTTTTTTTAAGATTCCATATGTATGTGTTAGTATACGGTATTTGTTTTTCCCTTTCTGACTTACTTCACTCTGTATGACAGACTCTAGGTCCATCCACCTCACTACAAATAACTCAATTTCATTTCTTTTTATGGCTGAGTAATATTCCATTGTATATATGTGCTACATCTTCTTTATCCATGCATCTGTCGATAGACACTTAGGTTGCTTCCATGTCCTGGCTATTATAAATAGAGTTGCAATGAACATTGTGGTACTGTACTGAGGACATTTAAATGAAACTGTTAGCTGATTTTTTTTTTTTACTGCTTATTCTCCACCTGAAGTTATTATCCTCAATTCAGGATATCATACTTATCTGCAAAGCAACCAAATAGGAACATGAATTCAGTGGGGGATTATAAACAAGAGGAATAGAGGGATTTATAAGGCAAAAAGAGCAAGGAAGAGAGGGTTTCCTGGGGAGACATGGGCACACGTATGAGTCTTTTCACCTCTAAGTTGCTGATTTAACTTTACCTGAGTTTGAAGTTACTGAGAATTGCTTCTATGTGATGTAATAGTGGCCATGGATAAAGTAAGGAACCCATCTTCTGTTGAATAAGTATCTAGCAAAATTAGCTCCTAGGATGACAGTGTTGTCCATGTTTGATGTGACTCAAGTTACAACTCAACACCCAACACCTAGCCCAACAAATGGCTGTTTCTTAATAGATTCTCGTTGAATAGATACTTGATAAACACGTATTTACTGAATTAGAATGGATATCTGCCAAACTGAATGCTTTGTTAATCCTTTTGTATTAATTCATCTGCCTCAAACAAGATGAGTAGCTTTTCTGGCCTAGGGTCACCCCCTGGGAACAGCTGAGGAAACCTCTATTCGGCCAGTGCCATGGGAGGGTGTATGTGATGCTTCATTCTATAAAAAACTGTCAGCAAGTCTTTGTACCTGTTTTTGGCTTTTACTGGAGGAGGGTTTCCATTAAGATTCATTTTGCTAGTACTTGCCACTTGAATAAAATTCAGACATGAGTCACAGGAATGTGCTCACCTTTTTTTTTTGTCCTGTATCTTAAAATTATATTAGACTTTATGTGTCCTCAGGAAAAGAGAGGTCTAGAGGAAGTCCTGAGAGAGTGCAAGAGCCTTCTGCCTTGCCCTCAAACATACACGTCACCCCTTAGTAAATTACTGGTCACAAGAAGTCTGCCTTCCAAAGAAAGTAGAATCACACAAGAGCACCACCTAAAGCAGAACGGTCTTCTCACAAAAGGCCTGAATTTAAGATGGGTTTTTCCAAAATGATGGCATCCCTGATACTAGCTTTCTTGGCTGCCCAGAAAGCATACTTCCCTCTCCAGATAAATACCTCTTCTTTAGCTTAACTATGGTCTCTGGCTAAAATCAGGTGTAGAAGAGCAGGAAGCTTATTAGTAATTGTGTCTGTGTCACATGAAAGATCCTCTGTGCTAATTTTTGCCTGTGCTAGTCTCAAATCTTGGAAAATTATATAAACATTTCCTATTTTTAGAAGAATTATGTGCTTGCCTAAAGAAAATACATTCTTGGTTATTATATTTTATTGCTTGTAATTACTGAAGAAATAAAATTATGCTCAATAATACTGCTACTTGTATATTGCTGACTGCTGACCATATATTATCTGTATTGAATTTTGGAAATCTGTTATATAGTACATGAAGATTTCATCTAAAATGGTAAGCATTTCTGGAGACACATTTTCCCCAGATTCCACAAGTTAATGATTATTGAACTCTGTTGTAAATGAGTTTTGCATATACTATGATAGATTAGCTGCATTTACCCTTTTCCCAATATCATCTGTTCTGGTAAATGTCAGAAATACATTCCAAACACTTACTATTATTTATAACCAGTCTTAGTTAGGAAAACAATAAACTGAAAATCTGACTTTGGGCCAAAGATGGAGTCTGTAATACAGGCACTTACAGGGATATCTTTCTATTTAAAGAATTAAAAACACTGGTGGATTCAATTACTGAATGATCCTTGTAAACTCTCTGTTTTGGTGCAACTTAATACATGACAGAATCTGACAATAAACATTTATATCATAGAAGACAAAACGATAAAAAAGTGATAATGGTATTAAATCAATACATAACAACTTTTTAACCTTCACATATTTCACCTAAATCGTATCAGTTCTCCACCATGACAACCGAGTGAGGAAAGCACAACCGATATTTTTACTTTGGAGATGAAGACGTAGAGGCTTTGAGAAGTGAAGCGTCTCAGGTCACATGACCAGTGAGTGGACCTGAAGGGACCTGGACCCAGCTTCCTGAGCCCCAGTCTTCTGCTTTATTCCCTGTACTAAATTGGAAAGAGGGGCATTTTCAGGGACTTGGTGACTGGAACTTTCCATTCATATGTGCCAAATTGTTCTGCTTTCCTAAAGTAGCTTGGCTGTGGGTCAGGATTCAATAGACTGAAGAAAGAGATCCAGTATTGGCATCCATTTCCATAGTGCTGGCCAGGAATTTTTTAAAATGCTGTGCTACTGGATGATGCTCAGGGGCTGGGGCTTTTAAACAAACTTGTATAGACTTAGAAATAAACATCTTTTGAGAATGTGGTTCACTTACAGGAGGCAACTGACAGCATTTGCTAGGTGACTGTCTCTTATCCTGTAGCTCCTCTTTTTCTTGCCAAAAGTTTCATCTCTATCCTTTGTGATTCTCTAGCCAGGGGAAGTGATCACTCAACACACATTTAAAGAATAGAATAAGAATGACATGCTGCCTCTTGTGAAAAACCTGGGGAGGTGTATTTTTTTTTTCCTGACAAAATACCTATCTAATAAGTAAAAGAAATCATTCCATCCTCAAGAAACTGAGAGACATCAAACACACAAATGAAAATGAAAGGGAAAGGGAAGAAGGGGAAAGGGAAATGGAGGAAACAAAAACGCAGGTGGCGGAATAAATACAAAAGAAAAACTAGCAGTCACATCGTTGAAACAATAGAGTCCTGAGACTTATGAGATTCCTGAAACAAGGGAAGAAAAGAAGTGCAGGAAGTTAGACTGAAGAGGCTTTGTGGAAGATTTTAAAGAGGTTTGAAGAAGGAAAAAAAGAAGGGTATTAAAGATGCATGGAAGTGGAATAGAGCAGAGGCAGGAGAGGACAACCTGTATCTCCTTTGAAACTCTTACAATCTATTTTTTAAGCTTCACGTGAGTTGACATCGTGCTGTTTTCAAAAAGACGTGCATATTAGGAAAGTTGGTAAGACAGTCCATTTCCTTTAGTGTTCATGACAATTATCCATTTTGTAATTAGTTGAGAAAGAATGACAGCTATCGTAACTCATAAACGTAAAGAGAAGAGCCCTACTTTATCTCTACAATGGCCAGATTCACACATGGCAGTTAGTGTGCACTAAACACCATCTGAAACACAGGCACAATCATGGTATCTTACAGGACTCTTTTATTTTTTTTCTTACAGGACGCTTGTGAGGCCTAAATTTGAATATGAAACTATTTTTTAAAATATAAGATGCTACACAAATAATAAAATGCTATTGCTACTATTATTTTTAGCACAAATGCAACTCCAAGGACCTGTCTCTTCATGTTGGATAGATGCTCTGTTATGTCTAAAGACACTAGCTACATCTTTTGAGAGGAAGATGATTTCATTTAGAACACGACCACAATCTGGAACATATCTAACTTTGAATTTTCTATGGCTGTTGGGTAATTCCCCATATTGTCTACATCATATTTTTGTACTAATCAATAAATGTTATTTATACTTACGTCTGAGATATGTCGATCTGAAATGAAAACATCCTTTTTCAAATTAACAGTCTCATTAATTAACCTTCTGACCCTGCCAATAAGAAGCTTCACTGTTGTTATGGAAAGGGATGCTATTTAAGTGATTATGCATTTGCTGTCACTTTGTTTATTTTCTATAAGAAAATCCAGATGCTCTTTAAAAACATCTTCACTTTCTACTAAAAGTGAGAATAAGTTTGATAAATTTTCATGCTCAGAACATAGACCAGTCTCATGCTGAGCAGGGATTAAATGAAATAGTGACAATTTGGTTTGACATAACTAGGGAGAGAGGATGAGATGTAGAGAAGGGGTTAGAGGTGAGGATTAGAGCCAGTTGCCTCTAGTTTCTCCCACCCTCAATTTACAACAACGAAAACACCAAGTAATATCCAACATATCTCTTGAAGAGTCAGCCTCTGGAAACAACCTATAGTTTGGAGATTTGCCAAAAACAACAAAAAAACAAAATTCCACAATTCTGTTGTTTCAGCCAATGGTAGAGGTAGGTTCCTCTTAAAATTTACTTAAGTGGCATTAGTCTGTCATTGTAACATTCTTTTTTTCTCCTAATATGTTCTTTCCTTATTCCTTATGAAATAAGAAGTTATGATATTACTTCTTTAATGGTTTCAGTATATCAGGAATGAGGGTTACGTCTTACATATATCATACAGAGCTGTGCTATGAACCCTGTTCCTATGCTCCTTAATTTGTACATAGGTATGCTTCTAGGCTCTGAAACTTACATATTCTGGCATGTGGGCATGTGGATTTTAACCATGTGCTGAGCAATCAATATAGAACAACAACAACAAAAATGCTCTGGAATGTAACTAAGCCAAGGATGTTGTGATTTATTTTTTGCCAGCGAGAAGATTTCTTATTAAGTCAGGAATTGCAATTACATTTCTATGAAGGAAATATGAGAAGCAAACATATATGGCCCACTTTACAGTTGACATGGAGATCTAAACTGAAGCCCGTGTCTTTTCCAGACAAAACAAACCTCCAGCAAACTCATGGAAGAGTTTGGCTTAGACTCCTTACCAGTTTCCACTTCCATGACTCTTACTCTCTCTTCCACTTCCTCTCTTCCAACAAGCTGCTCATTGCCCTCATCCTGCTTTTGGCTACCCATGGCCCCATCAATGTTCCATAACAATTTGCCCTTCCGTGACAACTGGCCGCTGCCAGAGGCATCTCTCTTCTCTCCTCCCATAATTGGAGTGTGGTAGTAATAATGGTATTAGTAACAACAGCAGTAGCAGTAGTAGTCGTAACAATTTACATCTGATGAATACTTTAAGCTTGTATTGTCCTTAAACAATCATTGTCTTATTTAATCAATATGACAAGCCTGTAAGGGGGGTATGTCTGACCACATTTTGCAAATGAGTAAATTAAACTTCAGAAAAGTTATATCTTGCACTACTAGCAAAAAAATCCTATAGGTGTTGAGTGAGGAAATGGAAATGGTTCGAGCTCAGGTTTTCTGACTCTAACTCAAAACAAATGCTCTCTTATGCTGAACTTTCAAAAACCGTATAAGTTATTATTAGAGGTGGACATAGAGGAAGACAGTTATTAAAAAGCATAAAGGTTTTCTGAGCCATTAACTTTATGCCACAGAGATAAACTGCCTATAAATAAAACCATGCACACTTAGGTTGTCTGTTCAGGTAGGTTGGGTGAACTACAATAAGTATCTTCCATGTATACACTTTTGTAAAATTTAAGGCTGTATTAGAACCTATGCAAGGATCCTAAATAAATGAAGCAATAAGAAGGACAACTTCCCAGATGATATTAATGAAGACACAGCCTGCCACATGTTATACAAGGTGTTGAGGATATTACAGTGTAAGGTTTGGTAGAGAGAGATTTCAAATACCAAAGGGATTTCATTTAGGGAAAAAAATGCCAAAGGAATTTCATTTTAGGCTAGAAGACTTTTAAACCTCTAACCAACATTTTTAAATAAATAAATAAATAAATAAATAAATAAATAAATAAATAAATAAATAAATAAAAAGGTTTGAAAGCTTAAAGATGTGAAAAGAGAAACTCTTAGGAATAAGCTGTGCTAGGAGCCCTGTTCCCAATTGATTGATGGCTCTGCAAACACTTCAAGAGAGGCTTCAACAGGACTCTCTGAGAGTTTTCAGCCAGTTAAGGGTTACAATGGATTTGCATCTGACTTCCATGTGAACATTCAAAGGGCATGAGATAGACTAAAAGTGGAGCCAAGATAAAGTGATTACATTATTTGGTCTTCACTCCCTAGTATTTCCAAGAATCTTGGGGTATTTCCTGTACACTAGACATATTCCCCACATGGCAGAGAGCCAGGATGAGGCCCCATTAGGTCCTTTTCAATAGGGTAACCTGTAGAGGAAAGCAGAATTAAGCAAACATCAACTGAAGTTATGCAACTTGATTACTAAGGCTTTAAAAGGAAAAGAGGATGTATTCAATGTGGTCAAAAGAGCTGCAGGTGAGTGCTTCCCCGAGATGGATGAGGTCTCCTAAGAATCCTTGAAGGTATCCATTATAGAGTTAGCTTAAACTTTTTCCAGGATTAGAGAATGCAAAACTGCCTTATGATAGTACCGATAAGGTAAGACGCTTTTTGTTCTCCTTATCCTTTCTCCCTTCCTAAAGCTCCAATCCCAGACAAATAAAAAAGTAAAAGGGAAAAAAAAATACTTACTGAGTGGGAAGGAAAGAGAAAAGAAGCTGATACCCCCATCCCTGATTAAAGTAGACCTTATCTTTAGATGGGGGAGAAATCTTTAAAATCGTTGACTACCTAATACTGCTTGACAGTTTACTTTTTAATCAAATCTATGCTTTGTACTTAAAGTTACCTTAGGGCTTTGTATTATCTGAGTGACAAGCGTAGTCTTGGTTAGGGATAGGGGAAAAATATCTGAGTGAATGAATTTTGAAGAGATATTGAAACTCAAAACTAAAGATGATTTATAATGAAACACATGAGCCTTGCTTTTTCAAAGTCCAGATAAAGCATGTGATGGTATGAGGAGTCTACCCCATAGAAAATGACACTCCCTCCTCAGTCTTCTCTAGTTTTTATTTTTCTTCTCATTATAATGGTCCCAACTTACTCAAAACATTTTATTTATATATAGGCTTGTGATTTTACATGTGGTCAGAAGATTAGAAAAATGGGATAAGTGTATGAAAAACATTGTTATTATTTGTGTCTTCCAAAAATAAAGATGAAAAAGGTGACTGGAAGTCTGACTTTAGAGCTCCATCAATGTGAAGGTCATTTTGTTTCACGCTTTAAATTACTTCTCTATTGTCATGTTTCCTCTTGTAGAATAATTCACTACTTAGGTCCTTTAATTCAGAGTTCTATACCCACCCCCAGAATGGTCATTTTTGTATATATTGATCTTACAAAGCTGTCAGTATGGTTTTTAAGATTCTTCTAGTTTTTTTTTTTTTTTTTTTTTTTTTTTTTTGTGATACGTGGGCCTCTCACTGTTGTGGCCTCTCCCATTGCGGAGCACAGGCTCCGGACGCGCAGGCCCAGCGGCCATGGCTCACGGGCCCAGCCGCTGCACGGCACGTGGGATCTTCCCGGACCGGGGCACAAACCCGTGTCCCCTGCATCGGCAGGCAGACTCTCAACCACTGCACCACCAGGGAAGCCCTCTTCTAGTTTTTTAAATAATTTTTTTCCTAGGAGAGAACATATACATTCTTTGGGACTCAAAAGGACCTAGAAGGTATGCAATTTGCTAACAATGCATTTGTATGTTTCTGGTTCAACAATTTTAAACTGAATTTTATCTTCTCCAAGGCTACTGGCTAATATATCACAGAAACCATTTCTGAGAAATTCAGCCTATCTTCTTTCTTACCACCAAGTGAGATCTTTATAGTGTTCCATTCCTCCATTTTTTTTTTTTAAAGAAAGGCAGACTACCACATTCAGCACCTCATTTGGATGTGTCTGGGGACTTGGAAGCTTGACTACCCTACGTTCTCCTACAAATGGACCTTGAGAGCTTGTTTGGAGGTTCTAGCAGGGTAGCGCATATAGCATTCCATTCCTAACTCCAGCACATGGCATTGTGCCTTTGGTACTGAAGCAAGGGTAACTATATGAGTTTATTCCCTCATGGCTGTCATCCTGCTGTATATAAGGCAGCCCATCAGCAGCATCACTTCCTTCTCATGAGCTCCTAAACCAAAGAAGCCAGATGACGGTTTCCAAACTTCAGATTCCCCATAGAATGATCAATTTCATCTGAAATTCAAATACTTGATTTCTGAAATGACCAAGTCCATCCGTAATTCCAAATTATCTGCTCATCAATACCATTTGAAGAAATATGAAGTATGATGCAATTATGAAAATATAATAAACCGGGACAAGTATATATCTCAAGAATTCCACTCTTTGTGGTAAAGTATCTTTGCTTAGGAAATGATTGAATGATCTAGCTACTTTCAAAGATAGAAACCAGAAGGAACAAAGAGACTAAAGGTCGGATCCCAAAGTTGAGACCAAAATCTTTGATCCCTGAGGAGGATGGATTTGAAGCTTGAGCTTTAGTGTTGGCTCAGCTTCAAATTGGCTAAGGGGTTTGGGGAACTCTCTTCAATTTCCCAACCCTTAGTTGTACCAAGTTACCTTTTAAAATGTGAACTACCTCATGTCACTCTTCTGTAATGACAACTATTTATTGATCGATGGTTTTACAGGAGGAGATCATCACTTGCCACCAGCCCCTGCTTTACTCTTCCTCCTCTAGATATATTGTCAACTGTCAATTCTCAGGCAGCCCAATCTTTTTGGTGCCATTGCCATTTCTTTTCCCTGGAATGTTTTGCCTCCAGACTTTTGCATGGCTCATTCCCTCTTCTTCTAGGACTGTGCTCTAGTGTAACTGCTCCTTAGAAATGTGTATTTAAAAAAATAGTATACTTTCTAAAATATATACCATTCCTCAATCCCTACCTTGCTTCAGTTTTCTTCTTAGAATTTATTAAAAACCAGGTGATTTTTTGGTATTATGAGGTATTCATTGTCTTATCTCAGTAAAATGTAAGAGTCATGAAAGTAGTGACTGCTTCCACACCATGGCATTCCCTGCATCTAGAATGAGCCAGGGGTGTAGTAGGTGCTCATTGGATATCAATGGCAGGGAAAGATAAATGTCCTCTTTCTTTCTGCCATTCTTCTCCCCACACTAACATCAGCTAGAAAACCCTTAAAAGAGAAACTGCTTGTGCATTTGTGTGAGCCTATCAATGGGAATCTGGGAGAGAGGGAGGTTATGTGCTACTCCAGAGTAGTTCCCTTGGAGAAAAAAGCTGAAAGGGATAGAGCTCTTTTAAAGAGGAAAGGAAAGCAGTCTTCATCTCTAGGGCTTTCAGAAAAGGAAGGCAAAGACTGTGAGGGAGCCAGCCTAGGTCTGAGACATGCCTCAGAGGGTTTAACTGTAGAAAGTGTCTTGTGGTTCAAAGCAGTCCTAGCCCATGCTTTGAAATTCCAAGAGGAGAAGAAGGCATTTGAGGCAATGTCCTCTTCATGTCCTCGGAAACAAGGGAGCTTTACAATGCTTATGGAATCTACTCTTCAGCCCTGGCAGACATCCTGCCTTGGGAATGACTTTCTTACTTCAGCCAAAGACCTTGAAATGGAGACCTCATGTGTAAATATGTGCAAATATTGAACTAAATTTATCCCATAAAATTTTTAGGAAACAACCTTGCCATGGATACAAGCTGTTGAATACATTATCTGCTAGGGTTAAAAGGGTTTCCTTCTGCAGAAATAAATAAATGAAAAGAAAGCACTGAAGGGTTCACTACTCCAGATTTGTCTTTAATAACATTCCATTAAAAATGATGGAAAGGCACAGTTCTCACAGTAATTCAGGCTCAGAGCGATGCTGTTTTTCAGGCTCATGTCCTCAGATGAAGCTTCTGTGGTTTTAATCACTGCTCTTCCTCTAAATACTCACCTTCAGCTTTTTTTTTCTTTCATTTTTTGGTCTATCTTTCCATCTATCTGACCATGGCTCATTTACCTTGATTAGCAGAGGAATTGGTATCACATTTTTCAATAAGGACTAGTAGTTTTTAAACTATTTAGACCAAAAGTTACATACATCATCTCCACCATGCAAAAACAGGGATCTGTGATTTTAAAAATGCATTTAGCACCAAACTAGCTTTTATCAGTACAAGAACCTAATGTTGAATATTAATGCCAGACACTCTTCCCAGTTTTGCATTTCCTACTTTGATACCATGTCTATCATCCCTAAAGCTAAAAAACAAAAGGTAACTGGGCCTAAAAGGTCTATAAAAAGACACTGTACCACCAGCTATGAGTACCTTATTCTTTACATCTATGCCCATCTCGATATAAGATGGAATATTCCACTCTGTCTCTCACTACTTGCCTCATAATAGCCACTTATAGTATAACCAGAATCGGCTTAAATTTGTAATGTTTTCTCAAGTGTTTATGTGTAATTTGTTCTTAAAAAGTTAACTGTTTGGGTGTTGGTGATGTAAGTGTGTGTGCGTGTGTGTGTTATGCGCAGAGAGTGGGGTGGTGTCACGTGCAGAGAACCAAAATTGATCTTTGCAGATAAGACACTGGTGTGGTACTGTTTGCATTCTGGAGGTGAGGTCAGAACTGCTGAGCACTCCTCCGTGATTTTCTCACCTATAGAGCCCTCACCACATGATCCTGTAATAGGAAAAGATGCACTCCTAAGCACGAAGCCTTAATTTACAAGCCACACAAATCCCTCTGTCAAAGGACGTTGAGGGCTTAATCATCAGGCTCTCATACAGTGCATGTGTGCTTGTGCATACTGGTGATGAGAGGCTGCCTGGGAAATGTCTGTCTATTCCTTTCCTTTTTTTTTTTTTTGTCTATTCCTTTCTGTGTGGTGTTACATCTAGCTCTATCCCTTACTACAGCCTGACGGATTTAACAGTTTCCAAAGACAAGAAGGTGAAGATTTAAAATATTAAGGACTTTGAAAGCAAAACCCATTTTCAGTAGAAAAAAAACCCTGAAAAATAAATATAGGAAAGAGGAGAAATTTTAAAACATTGCTTCCTTATCAGATGAAAAAGATGGAAATGGAAAACAATGCCATCTATCTAACTTCACCATTCTCATCACCAGCATGTCCCAAAGTCCCACCTCCAGTCTGATCATTTCATGCTCCAAATCATTAACGCCACGATACAGATTTTTCTACTTGCTCTTATAGAGCTCTTAGTTTGCCTTCAACCACAAGCATTAATGGGCAGCTTCCCTGACTAAGAACTCTGCACAAGCCTCAGACTTTATGTAATTCCAAACCAGCTGGCTTAGACTCAGGAAGCATGATGTTTCCTCCTCATTTCTAACAACTCTGACCTTGGAAGAGAACAGAGAGTGCTGCTTCCCCTCAAAGAGAGGCAGGAGAAAATTATGTAGGGTACTCTGACCATATAAAAAAGGACAGGGTATGTGTCTTGTCTTTATTTTAGGGGAAGGAGGTGGAGCTTATGATCCTGGTGTTCTTGGTGTTGTTATCTAAATGAGGTGGAGGGAATGGGGAAAAGAGCAAGATGAAATGCCCAATGAAGGACCCAATGCCCTCTTGGGAGTGGATGAAAACTACTGTAGAGCGTGAACCCTACTGACCTGCCCTTTCTCACCTTCTGCTTCTTCTGTTTTCCTCTCTGCATGGACTCCCCAAAGAAAAAAACAGATGAAAGGAGGCATGTTTAAATGTAGGCAACACAATACGATTGTTGGAGAAATGGCAGAACTGTCATTTAGCCTGTGTCCTCCTCCCCACAATGACCATTACGAGCAGTGAATTAAAATATGTGTTCACTGGTGCACATGACATTACTCTCACATTGTTGATTTCCCACTGGGGACCTGTAGGGTATGAGTTCTTGAAAGTTCTCTTTAAACTTTAAAAAGCCAGTTGAAAACTGCTCTCCATTTTGTTGTTCTCTCTCTCACAAAGTCTGAAGGTTTTTTGTGATGAGACCCTACAAATACTGAGAGTTTCAATTTGCCAACTTCCCCATAGCATGGACCAGCTGAATTTTTTTAAACCCACTCCCATCTCTTGGGTCCTCAGCACAGCACTATTCATTTTCTTGGTGTAAGGCAGTGAGAAATTTATTTTGCTCTCAAATCAACTGGTAGAATATTTTTCATAAGGTGACCTCAACAAGAACTGCTCTTGTATTAACCACCCTAGTAGTTAAGACATGTCAAGACCAAGAAAAGACAAACAAATAAGCAGCAGTCCAATTCATCTGAGAATAAATGAAGCGGAGTTAAGTTCAATTTTCTATAAATGTTTAAGCCATTTCACACATAGTAAAAATAAATCTGTGCTTTTCCAGTCTTGAATCCCATGTGTTTATTAGGTTGGCTTGAAACAATTTGTTCTAAAATACAGTGCATGCTTAGAGATGGAAACTAAACTCATAGAACCCTGAGGTTTTGGTTTATCTGTGTTCTAAAATTCCATGAAAGAAACAATCAGCAGCATCTACAGCAAATAAGAGAAGGCCTAACACACACACAAAAAACACACCAATTTATGAGAGACGAACAAATCAAGACTGGTATTCCCCTTAGATATAAGTAAACAGTTTTCAAAAAATAAGGATAGGGGTTTGCATTGTTGAATATTTGAAAATCACTGCACATTGTACCATTTTTTAAAGATATTCACAATGAACCATAACACATAAAAGGCTCTGAAAAGTCCTATTTTCCCAAAACCTGTTTATATTTGGTTAAACTGTTAAACAGCAATTCCTACCTATATTTAATTTATAATAGCCTTTTTCCAGGAAAATGGAATACCCACAAACATTTATAGGATGGCCTAGTTTGTTACAACTCACTTAGGGAAATGGTCAGTTAGGTCAATAGCCAAATGATGCAACAAAGGCTGCAGAAGACCCACTGACTTTGTGATCAATTTCTCCTACCTTTCTACTCTGTTCCTTTTATATATGCCATTTCCCAACTCAGGTCCAGGCGAAGCATTTATCTGACTTTTTGAATTGAAAGTAGCTCAATGATAATTTTCTATAAGTCATATACACTACCTGGCAGTCACTTGGTGGCACATCCTAATGGAAATCTTAGCCCACTGTCTCCTACACAAACTTCACTTACTAAGTTTTTAATTGTCAACTTAGCAACATAAAAATTAGCTCAGTATACTTATCAGTTTGCTGCAAGGAATGGACATTCACTCAGCCTACCCTAAGAAAAGAGGATTTATTGTAAAGATGTGTAGCCTGAAGCTAAACCTGAACTAAAAATGTATTGCAGTACAAGGAAGCTGTATGAACTAGTTAATTGCCCCATTTCTCTCTCTATTTGGATTTCTTCTGACTTCACTTTTTATTATCTACTGGTTCATCCTCTCATATTTCCTAAGATAAATACCAGAGGCAGCTACTCTGACTGATTAGCAAGTCATTAGTTACTCTATTGTGCAGAGTACTTTATATCAATGGATCTCACGCATTCTAAAAATGGCACCTTTGGGTTGGGTGTACAACTCCCTCTTTTAGTCAAAAAGGCCTCTGTTCAAGCAGCCTAAAGTGGCTTTCATAAGAAGGAATTGGGTTAGAGGTATTTTAGTTCATAAGAGACATTATATGTAGCAATTTCCTTAAATGTCATGTCTATGTACACTCCCCTTGCTACACTGATTTGGGGGAAACAGTAATTTCCTGTGCTGTACCACCTTCAAAAATAAGTAGACATTAAAAATTGGAATCTGTATATTGAAGAATTTCCTCCCATCTTCCCCAAGATCCACGTAAAATAACCTAGACATAAAAATACTTTCCTACTTGGTCTTTACGCCTGTAAATTCTCCCTGATATAATCAATCCTATTTTCTGCTATTGCATTAATCTAATTAATAATGGTTAGGCAAGCCATTGTTCTCTTCAAAAATCTCCAGTATCTCTCCTTGCACTCAGAATCCTACCCAAGCTCTGAAATTTCACTGAAGACTCTGTATATATCTTAACCCTGAACTGTGTCTCTAAATTTATGTGTTCCTTTAGTCTAAAAGGAAACGGTTAGTCTTTGCACTGGTTGCTAAGGACACCAGCCAAATTCTCATGTTTAAATCTTTTCTCAGGTCATTCTCCCTGCTGGCCATGTTCCTCTCTGCCTCTTCACCCTAATTTAGCCGGCCTACTACTCTGCACATACATGGCCTAAATTATAAGCTTGTGCCTTACTAATTGGGGGTGACATATATGGGTAGGTGAATTGGAAACAGAATTAAAAAGGAAACAATGACCAGCTTAGATTTTCTGTAGGCAGAACTAGGTCTTTGAGGACTCTGCCATATGGCTTGTCCATATGGACAGACTATATAGAATCTGACCAAAAGCACTGGCCTAGTAGTCATGAGATTTGGGCTCTAATCCCAGATATGGTACTAACAAGCTATTTAACCTTGGACAAGACACTTAACCTCCTTGGGTTTCATTATCTTCATCAGCAAAAGAAGTGCTTTGTCCTAGATGATACCTGGAGTGTTTTCAATTCCTCATATTCTATGATGCCTTGGTAGATGTTTTCATTCTAATATGAGTTGCCTTCATTGGTTTGCCACAACTAACATCAGGTTAGGAAATGACCTGGGTTAGAATTCGGGGATAGGGATTCATCCAAAGCCTCATTTCAGATATACAATCAAAATTTAGTGGTTTCTTTCTTTCCTCCTTTAAAGCCCAGGTATTTCTCATGCCCTACTGCAACTTTCTGCACCCACATGGCTTCAGACAGACTTGGGTACTTGAAACTTTGGCAGAGTTCCCTAGTTGTGAAATAGACACAACCACTTGCAGGCCAGACTTCAGGAATTGCATTAATCTACAGTTTTCTTGGGAAAAAATAGTCCTTGACTCACACATGAAAGTACCTGGCAGAGCTCCCATTGTTATAAGCAATCTGCCAGGCAACAGTTCTTTGGAGGTTTTTCTTTATTTCTCTTCTTGCTCTCTTCCACACCCCTACAAATTTCCCCAGCTCTCAGGTCACCACTCAGCAGTCTTTTTCAAAGTACGTTGTGTAATAGCAAGTCTAGTTTAAAAATAACATTCCTGGAAAGACCCATAGTGTGTCACTTTTTGAAATATGCTCTTTCTGAGAGCGGTGACCATCCATGCAAAATGATGCCCCTCACAAAAAAAGATGCACTGGAGAAGGTATTTTCTCTTCTGACCTACAGAGCAGTGAGTTAATTTAAAATTTATCTTTGATAATCTCCCTTACTTCTTTTATTTATTTCATTTCTGCAGTTTAGATGGAATGTACATTTTATAATTAAATGCAAGTAGGAAATAATATCACACTGACAAAACTCTTAATCTCCCCAAGATATTAATAGGCAGTAAATCAAGTCAATCCACCTTTAATCCTGGGTCTCACTATACAAAAGCAGCATATAAGAATGAAAAGAAGATGAGGTCAACCATAACTTCTCAAAAGGTGACAACAGAAGACTAACTGTGTATATGTGATGGAAATAAATTGTGAATATGGAAAAATACATCATGTGCCTTATGTGTGGTCTACCTCAAAGGGTAAGTGAGAAAAAAATTCTACTAGGAAAGAGGAAATTAGGTTTCTAATCTCTGCCCAGCCATTATTTAACTGCAAGATCTTGGGCAAATGTACCCAGTGCATTCCCAGGATTTCCTGAGAAATCAATAAGACAAGGCCAACATTTGAGCTTATAATTTATAGTGTGACTTACAAATGTGAGATATTGTTCATAGATCTTTTACTCAACCTCAGTGTAGCTTGATCTAACCTCCTGACTTCTGATCCATAGTATAAAATTTACAGCAAAACATGACTTCACAAATGATCTTGTTCCCCACCTTCATTTTCCAGAGAAAATAACTGAAGCTCACAAGGTTAGATGGTTTGCTCACATAGTTTCTCTGTTGTCCTGAAAGTGTTCATTTACAAGATAGCAAACCTAAGGGCAAGTGAGGGTAAAGCTCAGAATAATGTAAATGTGCAATAACCCAAAGGCTATCACATTAACCTTTTTAAGTCTGTATCCTATGGGAGGGTTACCTCTTGAAACTTCTGTGTCAACCTTAACAAAAGAGAGTAAAAAAATGAGTTCTTTCTCCATTTATTCTCTTTCTTTGTCAGGAAAGAATACCAACTCAGAGGCCTTTGTTTGTGACACCCTCACTGACTTGTAGTCACCATCATTTTCTTCAAAGTCTGTTCATCTTATATCTTTTTTTGCTTTTTTCCTGTGAGGTTGGGACACCTCCTCTGAAAGTCCCTTGTTACTGGCACTGCCACCAAGGTGATTTCTCTTTCAGAGGACTCAATATTCAGTACCACCTCCAGATTGTAACCACATCAGGAAACCTAAGGAAGGATGTAGCCAATACCCATATATGGATACACCTTTGTTTCAGTCTAGTAAAGGCTATCAATAGCCTTTACTAGAACATTTTTCAAACTATGAGAGTTATACAAAAAGCAAGATAATAATGCTTCACTTCCTATTTTCATTAAAAGACATTTTTTTAAGACGGGACGAAAGCTAGAGGGACAGGCAGAAATTCAAATGTTCTTAATTTACAACATAGGGGTTAAGAAATACTGTCTATGCCTCATGAAACAAAAAAATGGAGTTTTCAATCTGGCTATAAACAGTTCATACAGAAGTGACCAGGTAGAAAACTGAGAATAGATTTACAATCATACTGAGCTGCGGAAATTAGGGGATAGTCTGAATGAGCGAAACTGTTATCTATTATAACATGACGTCAATACCTAATACCTAAAATTGATAAATCTATTAACATCATTATAAACATTATAGTGAGATATATGGAGCTAATCAACATAATAATTAAAACAAACTATAGAAGTGGGAAGTAGGATTTGGGGGTGGATAAGGCAGGAGATTATTCTATAATGTTTTTAGCTATGTGCATGTATTATTTTGAAAACATGAACACACACACTAGAAAATACACTTTTTTCTCTGCAGGTGATTTACAACATAAAACCTATGTACAATGAACTCAGAAGATGTTGGTTACTTCATTAATTGTTCAGTTGTCTAGCTTAGGGGTTGAAGGATTAAATAATTGAATACATGATCAAATGGATCATCATCATCATCATCATCATCATCATCATCATCATCATCTTGAACCTACACTTCCTGTACACGTACCTACTAACTGCAGGTTGTAAGAATCCAGATCATGGTAGGTAGCTGAGGTACAACCACTTGACATTGAACAATGGTTACAATAAGTCCATACAATGGATTTTTCATATAAAGATTACCAATTATTAATGGTTGAGTTTCATAAAAGAGGCTGGAAGGACAAGGTTTGGGGAACAATATTTCTATGCAATTTTGAGTTCTGATTTTACTATAATTATTTCAAATGTTGATTACTGCATCTTACTACAGTCTCCTAAAGCATTTAAATATTCTAGGATTCAGAAATAAGGAGCAAAACAAATAACCACTTCTATTTTGGAAAAGTAATTTTATACACGATGAATAAAAGCATGTAGAAATCAATCTGAAGTAAAAAGAAAACTTTAACAGACTCTTTATAACAAAGAATAAGGATTTTTTTTTTTTTTTGGTTACCATAGTGGCAGTGATTTTTAAATACTATTCACACAGATTCAGCATTATAGTAATCAGTGTTTCCTATTGTGGTTCAAGGTATTAAAAGTAGCATACAATGTTACAAGCTTAGACTGCCATTTAAATTTAAATATTAAGAAATGTTATGAATCAAAGGTTAATTTATATGTTCTCTGGATAATACTTGATGTGGGATATTATAGGGCCAACCATTTCACCATTAACATCAAATAACTTTAACCTGCACTTAACTTTCAAGCCTGCAGTGATCAGACATGGGGTGGGGGGGAGGGTGACAGAGGGTATAAAAATTCTACTTGTTGCCAACAGAACTCACAGCATTTATACTCACTACAGGCCAGATCAGAGGAGTGTATAGTTGCACAGTTCTTCCTGCAATCTTTTCCCAGAACTCAATTCAAACTCATTGACAAGGGGGAAATCAGAAACTAATAGGAAACACATTTTATATCCTCGCCTCACGGGGTATACAAATTCCCCTGTGTGGAACACAAAAGATTGATAGAATACTAGAGGGAAGAGGGTGATAAAAGAGGATATGAAAATCACATCTTATAGTTGAGGGAAAAAGAAAAAGTGGCCAGGATTGATATCACCCAATTGTCCTACTCTGAGGGAGTCATACATCTGGCCAACACTAAAGGAATTTTTAATTCTGAATAAAAGTAATGCTGAGAGGAACCTTCTTTCTCTGGTTTCTACTGTTCACCTGGAAGAACTGCCAGTATAGGAATACCTCAGCCTCTGACTCTCTAAGATAGAGTTATTTGAATATCAGGTGACATCCATGGATCCATATTTCTTGACTAGATGGAGCTAATCTCCATTTAAAAGCAAGCTATGGAAATTTATTTATTCTTTCTCCATCTTGAAAAGCATAAAGCTATAATTCTAGGTAAGTGTGAATATTCTGTATTCTGTATTCTATTCTGTAGAGTTAAACTTTCTATTACATGGTCTGTTCCAAGGTCTAGACACCAGGGACAGAGGAAGTTAGAGGGGACAGAAAGTGTTAGCACATCCTTTTAGTCACAGTTTCCAGAGCTTTATTCTCCCATTGGCTTTATGAGTAATAAAGAAATCACCATCTCATCATATCAGAGGATGTACTTGTCTTCTGTGTTAATTGGATCAGAACTCAGAAGGGCAACAAAAAGGATATTATATACTGACATCCCCATTAAGCCCCCCAAATGAAGATCCTATGAGTATTCTGCTATGAAAATAAATGCATTAATGAGACATTGTCTGAGGAAACATATATACTCCTAAAGTTTCAGGCCTCAGATTTAAAAAGAGACTAGAGTGGGTTTTGTGCCTTTAGAAGAGAACACTAGGAAACCCACATATTTGCTTACATAAATTTGGATGGGACATTAAGACCTAGCTTAGAATCAAGCACCACTGAGCTCCCAAGGTACATGTCTGTGGATGCTAGATGCACTGAGCCATTCTGGCCACATAATGCAATGAGTATGAGTATGTATGAGTATGGTCATTGCAGACAAGGCACATGTAAGCAACCAAATCAATTGCTGAAGAGCATGAAATGGACACATACTGCAGCTGCTATCTACTCTCTTAGTTAATCACCTACTGAACTCTGAATACAAAGAACACTTTCTTCTTAGGTACTGAACAAGACAAAACTGCTACATTTCATGGGTTATTTAAACACTATAGGTTTCATTTTACTGTAAAAATATCCTGCAAACAACTCACACTCCAAGGGGTTTGATGAGAATAGCCCAGAACTACCTTGTTTGCCTGTAGCAGTTTTTGCTTTGTCCAAATGAGGTAGTTCCATGTCCAGAGAGTTCTTCAGGTGTTAGGCTTATACCAGAATAAGGATTGTTTTTTAAGAAATCCATAAATATCTACCAATCCATTCCCACAGGTAATACATTAGAGCAAGCATTATGGGGGATTCCAAAAAAACTGAAGCCATAGCCCTTATGCCATGGGGGCCCCTGAAACCTGTATCTGAAAGAACCTGGAAAAACAGTCCAAGTTTCTCATTTTAAAGACAAGAAACTCAAATGACAAGAATCCAGAGAACTTAAATGACAAGCCCCAGACCTCAGAGCCAGCAGGGGTAGATCTGAACTGAAAGCCCCATGTCCTAAATACCCTCATACAATTCATATCTGTTGCTTCTGTTTGTAGATGTGAAAAGTGTAGCGAAAAAGACATCAGGACTGGGGCTTCCCTGGTGGTGCAGTGGTTGAGAGTCCGCCTGCCGATGCAGGGGACACGGGTTCGTGCCCCAGTCCGGGAAGATCCCACATGCCGCGGAGTGGCTGGGCCCATGAGCCATGGCCGCTGAGCCTGCGCGTCCGGAGCCTGTGCTCCGCAACGGGAGAGACCACAACAGTGAGGGGCCCGCGTACAGCCAAAAAAAAAGACGTCAGGACTCTAAGCACCATGTTTTACACTCTTTCCAGATTTTCTGCAAAACCGACAAACAAAACAAAATGTTGTCACTGGATCTCTTGTGGATCTTAGTGAAGAGACTGAATTCTGTACCTAAATTGAAAAAGGGTGAAAGAGAGATGAGAAGACACATAGAAAACACAGGCAAAGAAAACTATAAGAGTAAGTCCACAGGAGTTTTCAATACTCTTCTAATAGGAATCACTAAAATCTTGGGGACACCACTGAACTTCCTCAGGATTCAATATCATTGGCATGGTCAAAGAAATTTGCCCTGTGTAACAAAGAGTAGCTCTAGCTCAGGGGTACCCAACCCCCAGGCCACGGACTGGTACCGGTCCATGGCCTGTTAGGACCGGGGCTGCACAGCAGGAGGTGAGCACCGGGGGAGCGAGAGAAGCTTCATCTGACGCTCCCCATCGCTCGCATTACCTCCTGAACAATCCCCCTGCCCCCTTCCCGTCCGCAGAAAAATTGTCTTCCATGAAATCGGTCCCTGGTGCCACAAATGTTGGGGACCGCTGCTCTAGCTGACATCAGAGGTATGAAATATTCCATCTGCTAAACACTGCTTGATAATTTTTAAAAAATAAAGTCTATTTGATACATAAAGCCTCTATCTTATTCCTTGGGGGCCAAAACCATGAGTTTTTCTTGTACATGTAATGATGCCGTCTATGATTTTGTCTACTGATGTACTTAAATTCTAAATGTTAAGTTTGGGTCTGCTCATATAGCATGCTACATTTCAATCCCTTTAACTTATTCTTTTTAGCCTTGTCCTGGGAAATGTCTTTCTAGATAGACTGGGAGTAAAAACCATGAGATTATTGTAGGACACACTAAATAAACTGATAAAGTCAACTAACTTATCTGAACAGTGGTTTCTTCATCTATAATATGAGAGCTAGAAATTACCTTTTTGGAAAAAAGCATTTATCCTTTGAGCTCATGGGGTTGGGGCGAAAGCATAGTCTTTCAGTTTGGCTCATGTTGTCTAATTTGATCTTCATTATTCTTCTTCGGTGATACCCCTACTACCACATTTCTTTTCTTCCAAAATCCACCAACCTTGTACTCAGAATAGATTTCCGGCTTATTGGCTCTCTCTCCTTTATCTTCTTTATGTGTGGCATCTCTGGCAGCCAAATAATCTTCCAAAGGTATTCTGTGACACAATTCCTCAATGTACATTCTATTTCTCTTTATCACCCATTTAGGTATCTATCTATATATCCATCTAGCTATCCATTGTGCTTTTGTTGCAGACACAGCTACCTAAAATATAATGCAACAATTGACTTACTATCTCTTGGAAGCTAAAGAAACCTTCTGTCTGATTCTTCTCTTCTGGCTCCAACAGAAATCCCTGCGGAGCCATGGACAGAAGGGAGAGACCCTCCTTCTGTTCCCCTCTGTAATTTTCTGCCCAAAATCATGCCCAGTTTTAGCAACTAAATCATGGACTTAAAAGCAGCAGCTTTATGTCTGCTGTCTCCAGCATGTCTGAATATGTTTGAGAGATGTGTGTTCAGAAGTGAAAAGAAAATTGGAGTTAGGAGGCTTTTCTCAGATTTCTGAAGTTTTCTAGAAAGAGAGGGGGTTGGAAGAGGGTACAGAGGCACAAAGAAATCTAGGCGGTATTGTTCAATAGAAAATGTATTTAAGTGTTCGCTTCTCAATCTGAAAAGATACAGTCATTAATTTGCAGCTTTGGTGGGGAGGGACCTAGCTCCATAAAATTATTTCCTTATCTATCAATTAAAGTATATTATATATTTTTAAAAAAAAATTTAAATAAAGTTTTAAATTTATTTATATTTTATTTTTGGCCACGTTGGGTCTTCGTTGTGGCACGCGGGCTTTCTCTAGTTGCGGTGAGTGGGGGGCTACTCTTCGTTGCGGTGCGCAGGCTTCTCATTGCGGTGGCTTCTCTTGTTGCAGAGCACGGGCTCTAGGTGCATGGGCTTCAGTAGCTGTGGATCATGGGTTCAGTAGTTGTGGCTCACAGGCTCTAGAGCGCAGGCTCAGTAGTTGTGGCACACGGGCTTAGTTGCTCCATGGCATGTGGGATCTCCCCAGACCAGGACTCCAACCCGTGTCCCCTGCATTGGCAGGTGGATTCTTAACCACTGCGCCACCAGGGAATTCCGTCACATATGTTTTGAGAACTAATTGCGAGGGGCAGTTTCACTTTATTTCCTTTTCTTCTTCATGCTGCAGATAGAAATGATTTTCAAGTCAGGCTTAATTAAGCACTTGGAATTTTTAAATCTGCAAGAGCCTGTTTAGTGATACTGGTTTATTTCCTGGTATATTTAGAGTTTCCTCTCCTGTGCTCCATTCTTGGTGCAGGAAGCAGAAAGAGATACAACTTACCTTTGTAGAGGTTTTCAAAATTGAGCAACATCTACCCTTATATATAGTGTATATCTGCCAATCATGTAGGGACTTTGGAAGAAAAGTGTGTGGGGAGTTGAGAGAGAATGGAACCAAAACCTTTTTTTTTTTTTTAGTTTTAACCAGCAAGAGTGACAGGTTAATGCAACCTTTTCCAAATGACTGAGAGCTAAGTAGGAGACGATAGCTTGCCTCATGTTTTGACCATCTAAGTATTCTTATTATTTTATTTTTTTTTTTTTTTGCTGTACACGGGCCTCTCACTGTTGTGGCCTCTCCCATTGTGGAGCACAGGCTCCGGACACGCAGGCTCAGCGGCCATGGCTCACAGGCCCAGCCGCTCTGCGGCATGTGGGATCCTCCCGGACTGGGGCATGAACCCGTGTCCCATGCATTGGCAGGCGGACTCTCAATCACTGCGCCACCAGGGAAGCCCAACCATCTAAGCATTCTGCCCTTCAGTATCCCTAGGAAATGAGCACCCATAAGCCCTTAACTGGTGGATTGGGAGAAGTAGAAACACAATGACTAAATTATTCCAAAACAGGAGTTGTGGATGGGAAAGGATTACTATTGATATGATAAAAGGTCACTGATGTATAATCTTTGACAGGTAGAGCCTACAGGAGACAAAATGTCACATAATGGGAACTGTATTGATGGAGAGCAAATTCTTAGCAAATATCATGAAAACACTATATTACGGGAAGACTGCAGAACCACAGAGGACTTTGGCCATTCTTTCAATATCCATTTGATTGAGAAAGTACATTGTGATGAGAAGTTGCTATAAATTCAGAACCATTTTAAATGGATTTGAATTTTACTCACCATAACATGTAATAGTTACATTGGGAAATATATGCAATACATATATGAGTTGAGGCTGCTCTTTATTCTACTTACAGATGTTTCTTAGTGTGTATATGTTTTTGAGACTCTGCAAAGTTTCTCTGGCTCTCTAGGTATCCAGAACCACTAGATCACCAGAGCAGCTCAGAATTGGGTCCAGCCTTAGGGGTAGAGATTCAGAGATCTTAACTGTAGCTAGCTGTACATGAGGCAGGCTGTGTTATGAAGCAGCCTACAGCTCAGGAAAGAAACAGATGGTCTGTGGAAAAGTCCAGTCCTGGTCTGGGAAGGTCTAGAGAGACTGAGCCATTAGAATATCTCAGAAAACCAAAAGCCAGTGAGGAAACCAACAGCTTGCCGCAACAATAGCCACAAGTCAAGTAAGCACAGAGCCTGACAGCTCAGGAAAATGACCCACTTCTTGCCTACTCAGACAAAAAAAGGCTTCACTTAGGGCTAGGGATAGTGTCTCTAACAAGGCCATCCATTAACGGCGTCACCGCATCGCCGGAGTCCCTCACAACAATTCTTCATTCTCTCCCTTCTCACCTCCCACCCTGAAGCCAGACATTAATGCCGCAGGGACTGAGGAAAATGAAGCTGTTGGGCTCAGTAAATATTACTGAGCTCCACAAGGAAACACAGCCCCATTATTTAGGGTCCTGTGTCTAAGGCCCACGTTGATCACATCCATTTAGCAGAGAGGGGAAGGGAGAAAGCGGGCTCCCGTGCAGCAGCCCTCAGTCATCTATCCCCTTGATCAGGCAAAGCCATGAGAGAGCAAAAGAGTGAGCGCAGCCACAGATCCCAAGCGTTTGAACCCAGAGTGCATATGACATGAGAAACCACATAATCACATGGACGGGGCTCTGGGCAAGTGTTCAGGGGTCTTGTAGTTTATTCTCTGTTCTCCCATTGACTCGATTGGTATCTTGCAAAGAGTCACATTTGTAGCAATGATCTGTCATGTCTATAATGGAGATAATACTCTATCTCATGATATAGGACTGCATGTGATATTCATAAAATAAAAGACCAATCTAACATTTGGAAACAGGATACTCAATTTGGGGAAATGATTTAACTCTTTCAGATCATCTGTGTCTGTCTTTATAAAAACAAACAAATAAAAATAAATAAATAATCTTTTAATACCTGGTTACTAACCTAATGTCTCAGAATATTATTTCACTTAAAAATAAGAAAAGTTAGGGCTTCCCTGGTGGCGCAGTGGTTGAGAGTTCGCCTGCCGATGCAGGGGACACGGGTTCATGCCCCAGTCCGGGAGGATCCCACATGCTGTGGAGCAGCTAGGCCCGTGAGCCATGGCCGCTGGGCCTGCACGTCCGGAGCCTGTGCTCCGTGACAGGAGAGGCCACAACAGTGAGAGGCCTGTGTATCGCAAAAAGAAAAAAAAAGAAAAGAAAAAAAAGAAAAGTTAATATATTGAGTATACTTTAAATATCTCTTTAATATTTGGAAATGAAAGGGGAAAAAAAGAAAATTTGATATCACCCATGACTAGGATCATTTCAGATTAGATATGCCTATTGAAATGAAAATCCAGAACTAGAAATATGCAATTAAAATGTCACACCCATATACTTGAGACTTAAAAGTATTTCACCAAGACTGAAGGATAAGACCATCAAATTACAGGTAGGTTGTAGCTGAAAAATGACCCTCTGACAACCAAACATTGTTAATGACAACTGACACTGAACTCAAGAGAGAGATTAACTCAACCTCAACAAACAAACAAAAGGAAATAAAATGAAACCAATGATAGAGACTTAAACAAACAGAAGCAGACAAGGCAAGATGACAGAAGATTGTGTCCATAATATTTTTTAATATTCTTTTATCTTAGAGAGAGGTAAATTGTCTGCTGATTTCCAAGACTATATCTTTCCCCAAAATGTTCTCTTGAGAAAGATGTCCACCCTGAAGGGTTTGAAAGGTATTTTCAATAATGGCCTGAGATTTATGCATTTCACTGGATGAGTCACTGGAGATATGACTGGGGCTCATTTCTCATATATATATTCATAGTAAAAAGTATTCCTGCCAAACTGTGAAATGAAGCCTTTATAAAGTAAATGAAAAAAACTGGAATAAAATTATAAACTTATAATTTTAGAAATTATAAAGACAGAGAGCAAGCAAAATATTTCCTTGACCCAAAGCCATCATGATAGAACTTGCAATTTTATCCTAATTGGTATTTCTCTCCTCCCCAGCGAAAAGCTTTCCTAAAGAAAAATGGTTGATTGCAGCTATGTGGACACGGTGAGAATCTACCCACATATCCATCACCCAGAGCAGCTCTTCTGGACAAGGATAGGTAGATTCTCCAGTTCAGGTCTCTTCTTTGTAACAGACAATGCCCAAGGCCTACAAATATTAATTCTACCCTCATTTACTGTAGAGACCATGGCAATCTGTCAAGAAGGAAGAATGTGTTCTAAAATGAAGGCACCAATAATTGTGACCCAATAATGGAATAGAAAAGGCTCACTTGTTATGGTAATTACCAGCAGCATTGTAAATAATGTGTTCAGTTTGTTTATCATGGCATGTTTTCAGAAAATGTTCCTTTCCAAATAAACATGCCTAGGCTAGCCCTAGGCAAAATTGTATATAAGTAACTTTTTTCCCCTATAATTCACTATCCCTCTGTAAGTATGCTCATTTTACCTACTCCTTCTTCCATTACCTAGTTCTCAGCCTTCATCTTTCTAAGCCCTTAAAATAATTTTCCCAACAGTTATTTATAACAGCAATCACCTCTATAAACTCCTCCTCACACGATCCAATTTATGTAAAGACCATCTACATTCTGCTAGCTTTCTGCAATAGGAAGGACAGCACATCAATGCTTAATGTAGCACCTGACACATAAGAGATACTCCATAAGTGTTTGTGGACTGCCGCATAAATACCTCTCACTAAAAATATGAACAGTATTTGATTTATAAGTCTGAATGGCTATCATGTTTTACCATGTGTTTGATTTGATAAAACCTCATAGCCATTCAAACTTAACAGGTCTCTCTTTTTTTTTTTTTTTTTTTTTTTTTTGCTTTAAGTGATTCTTCTATAATGCCTTTTATACATGAAACACAGTACAAAGTAAATAACTAGCTGTGGGATAAAAAGAATATTTAGATGAATGGCTAGTTAGATGGACAGCCGATATCACTGTAGGGAGAAAGTGGACATCCCAGCAGCAGCTATCTCCCAGTGTTTCCATTAGGATATACAAGGTGGGAAGCAGTAGTCTACAAGTTAACTATACATGTATTTTTTAGTCTATCAAATAAATATACATTTTTTCTAAATCAGAGAATCCAGAATTTTAGACTATTTTGACATCTGGCTCTACATGGTCCTAAGTTCTAAAGTTACACATATCCTGAGTCTGTTTTGTTTTTATCTTCATTTATTCATGAACTCTGGAAGTAATGTGTGCCCATGAACACTGAAAAATGAAACAACTAGAGAGGTCTTCTCAATCTCATGCAAATATCTGGCTTTATTTTTAATGAGGGTAAATAGCAGCTGAAGTGTCAAGTTGTCTCTGACTTGAATCAAGCAGACTACAGAAGCCATGCCTCTTGTAGAAGACATTTGGGAGAAATAAAGGTTTTGAGAAAAGTGCCATATGTCATCAAAGTTTAGAAAATATATGAAAAGATTTACATCATTTTGCTTATTTCAAATAAAAAGCATTGAAGAAGTAGACCCTAAAATGATTGGCTAACCTGGCATCAAATAATTGAACACATGTCTAAAAATAGACATAAGTTGGTACGTAGTTATAGCATAAGTAATATCCAATGGATTTTTCTTTCTTTCTTTTTGATTTGTAATTCAATGTCTATTATGTCTGAGACAGAAACAAATAAAGCTAGAAAAATATGTCATTTTGACTCTCCTTGAATTTGAGGAGCACTGAATTATTCCACACAGGTAAAAACTACGCCAACAGATATCAAGCAACATCTCAGTGATTCAGGGCATCTTCATGATCTGAACATGGCCCAGAGTAAGTGCTTGTGAAGTGTACAGAGAGGTTAATCAAAAATGTTACAGTCACTAACCCTGCAAGCAAATAATCTGTACGTGCAGACTGGCACGAACATACACAGAGCACAACAGATTTAACAACTGGATGCACAGAGCAATCTTTTACATGGTGTGTGATATTTGGGTTGTTATCTCTTATATCATCGTGAAAAGCAAGTGTGAACTGACGGAAGTGTTGAAATAGCCAAAGGAATTTAAGGGATGACATCACTTGAAGGTGGGTAAAAGGATATTAAATGACAGGACTGGGGATATACCTGTGGAGGAGTGAGATTAGGGGGCAAATCAGGTATGAAACTTCCAATAATAGTCATGAACAGGTCATAAATAATTTTCACTTTACTAAATGCGGCATGGTTAATAATACATATGTTCTCTCGTTGGCTCTGCTAACTCTGCTTGGTCTGCCTGTCTGGTAGGATGTTCTATGCAGTTCCACAAAGATATTGAACTACTGCTATGTGCCACATCCTGAGGACTTGAGGACCCAAAAGAGACAATCTTTGCCTCAAAGAGTCAAGAGTTAATTGGGAGGATGCAGACACGTAAATGGTTCCATCCATTATACTTAAATCATAGAAAAACAGGTAAGATACGGGAGTATACAGAAAAGGGGTAAGTAATGATGTGGAGCCTGGGGTTAGAAGGGAAGTTCATAATCAGGGAAGCTTCTCTTAATAGGTGAAAGCCAACTGAACAACCAGACATGAAGAAGTTACAGACAAAAGAAACCACAGGGACAACATTGTGAAACAACCTGGAGTCCAAGAGGAAACAAGTGAGCCACATTTGCGGAGAGATGAGTGTGGGAGTGAGGGTGGGGAGCTTTGGGAGAGGAAACCGAGCAGGGAGGCATGTATGATATGCCTGTAGTCATCCAAGATGAAGACAAAACAACAGATTTTAAGCAGGTGAATGAGAAAGTCAAATGTAGATTTTAGAAAGAGTTCTCTAGCAGCAATTAGGGGAAATGAATTTTGGTGTAAGTGTGAGGTATGGAGGACATTAGGGAACCTATTATAATGATCATGCTGATGGCTGATAAGGACCTAAACTTAGGCGCAATGGTGTTAATGGTACCTAAAGAGGGATACCCATATGATGCTAAAGTAGAATGAACAGAAATCTATACTACTTTCCATTTGACAATGGAAAGCAAAGACTATGTCACTTTTCTGCTTCTGAATGATTTCCTTATGGATAAGGAGAAGAAAGTCACAAGCCGAGTTACAGTATCCAGGATGAAGATCAGGGAGAGAAGTTAAAGTAATCGACTTAAGGTGTTATTAAGACTTCAAGATAGTACTAGGTATGTAGAGCTAATTTGCAATCCTTCAGAATATACTAACTGGGTAGCAGAGGCCTGGAAAAATCTAGCTCTTCAGAAGGAGCCAACTTGGGTCATAAAATACACTGGGGAAAATTCCCAGAAGATAATCCAAAATAGAGTGCATTTAGTGTGTGCTCTAGCCTTCTAGGACTGCTCTCCCTCTTGGTGACAGTATTTATTTATTCTTGAGTTAATATTTTGAGTTTTTATTCTGTGCTCAGCACACGTCGAAGCTTCCATACTAGATTATTAGCTCCTCTGGAGTAAAATTTATTTATTTATGTTTTCAACAAATATTTACTGACAGACTATCATGTACCAGGATTTGTGCCAGACCCTGAAGAAATAATGGTTTGTGAATGCAGATACACTCCTTAACCTCAAAGGGGAGGTTGATGGGAGAGGTGAAGTGAAGGGACTATCCTTAGACAGAAGAGGGCACACCACAGCCTCCCTCCTGGCTCCACTGTAACAGGAAATGGGAAGTTGAAGGGATAAGTGAAGGTGTCGTCAGATTAGAATATTTAAAGTCAGGGATCTTCAAGGCATGATCATTTGCTGAGAGAGTCGAGGAGGGGAGGGTTGGAATCTTTTATTCATGTGTATATTCTTGGCAACACTAGCATAACTCTTAGCACAGAACTAGTGCTCCTGAAATGGCGATTGTGTAGAAGGTTTTTTAATGGGGAATGAAAGAATGAAGAATTAAATGAATGATTCCGTTGCACTTGTACTTAAAGGGCCTGACTGGTTAAAAGTTAATCAGAGCTTCAGAAGTGTCTTTCAAAGCAGATATTACTAGGTCTGTAACCTAGGAGTCATCCCTGGGCTTAGTGAAAGAAATGTCCAGAAGACTTTACTATCCAGACTTCATAGCTGCCGGGAAAAGAGATGAGTTGGAGAAGGGAACTATAAAACAAAACTTATAATACACACGATAACAGGATCATGGTTTTCTGTATGCCTCTTGCTCTGTTTTCTGAAAGCAGGCACATTTTGAGTGAAAACACGTTTTATATCCCAGCAATAAACAGGTAGAACTATAAAAATATATGTCATATCAGCAGGCATGTTTCTAAATAGAATGTTTTACCAGGTTTCCCAAGAGGTCCTTTAAATTATAGGGTATATTAGCTTCCCTGCAGGGCAGCCTTTGAACTACAACTCATTGTCCATCTAAAGCAGGGATGGGAAATGAACCTTTTGGAAATAAACAGTGTGTTCTTCGCTCAGCATTTCTAGGTTTCTCCCTTAAAATGGATGCCATCACCAAGTAAGAAAAGAGATGTATAATCAGTATGGGTCAAGTGAAGCTTAGTAATTTTAACTGCATTCATTTAGGGGAAAAAAAATTCTCACATTTTAACCTAAACCTTCACATTTCTCTCTGCCAAGTTTGACTTAGGGCCAAGCAATCAAAAACTGCCAGCACTCATTTAAATGGACAGAGCGATGTAATAAGTAATTCGGAAGAGCAGATAATTCAAAGATCACCTCTATTTGGGTTTATAACATTTTCAGCTGATTTACTTTCTTAATTATATTTTTCTTAGGTTAATATTAAAACGAATTTGCAATCTTTCAGAATATACTAACTGGGTAGCAGAGGCCTGGAAAAATCCAGCCCTTCAGAAGGAGCCAACTTGGGTCGTACAATACCCTGGGGATAATTTCCAGAGAATAACCCAAAATAGACTGTGTTTAGTGTGTGCTCTAGCCTTCTAGGACTGCTCTCCCTCTTGGTGACAATACTAAGGAAATCTCAAGGGGCTTACTCCTTTAGGTTGGGCCTGTGAAGAAAATCCTGATTCACAAAAATAGTCATGCACTGTTATTCAAAATAGTAAAAGGTTGGAGACAACTTAATATCCAACAATAAAGGACTAGTTAAACAAATTATAATGTATCAACAAGATGGGTTCTTGTACAATTAAAATAGCATTTATGAAGAATTTTAATGACTTGAGAAACAGCTTCTTATACCATAAAAGGGAAGAAACATCAGGTTATAAAACTGACTCCACAGTATCATCACCACTATGTGGTTAAGAGCACAACTGCTGGAATCTGGCTGTGAACATCTGATTCCTGATTGTAGCAGTTATTAAATATTTGACCTAGAGTAGATTACTTCACCTTTCTGAGCCTCAGTTTCTTTACTTGTGAAATGCAGATAATAACAGTACCTATCTCATAGTGTTTTTATGAGGGTGAAGAGAAGCTTAATGTATTTATAAAATGCCTGAAACATAGTAAGCACAATTAAGAATACTATTTTTATTTGTTTTAAAACAACATAACTCTGCTCATGCTGTTTGTTCTACTTAGAAATACTTCCCTTTTAAAAATGTAACCTATTTGCTCTCCCTTTCCATCTAAGGTCCAGCCCACATGTCACTACACAGAGTGTGGAGCTTCTTCGCATGACCACCCCACTTTGGTCGGAATTAATCACCTCTTCCTTTTCAATGCCAGAGCATTTTGTAATAAACTCTACCCTCGCATCTATGCTATAGGGTGGTAATCAATGTGTATCTCTTTCCCCATCAGAATATGGGCCCCGCAAGATTTGGGGCATGTCTCATTCCTCCCTGTATCCCCAGAGGCTAGCCAAGTGACTGGCACATGAGAAGTACTAGGTTCACCTTGGATAAATGAATGAATGAATGCAAGCTAAGTTCCACAAGTGAAGCAGGTAGGAAGGAAAGGTGAAACAGCAGTTTCTCTGTGACTTCCAAAAGCTCAGGTGTACTCTTTTGGAAGAATGAAGAACATTTTCAGTCTATACTTCATGATTCCAAAGGCTCAACATTTCTATTCTCTTTCTACTGTTGTCTTTCCTAAAATATAATACTTGTCCTGATAACTGAAACAGGGTGGTAAAACAGAATCAAAAGTGAATTTAGGGCTTCCCTGGTGGCACAGTGGTTGAGAGTCCGCCTACCAATGCAGGGGACACGGGTTCGTGCCCCGGTCCGGGAGGATCCCACGTGCCGCGGAGCGGCTGGGCCCGTGAGCCATGGCCGCTGAGCCTGCGCGTCTGGAGCCTGTGCTCCGCAACGGGAGAGGCCACAGCAGTGAGAGGCCCGCGTACCGCAAAAGAAAAAAAAAAAGTGAATTTAGGAGTCAAAAGCCTGGTTCTACTTCTGACACTCAAATCATATGATCTTGAACAAGTAACTTAACCTCTCTGAATGTAAAATAGGGATGATAATACATATCTTGCCCTTCAAAGGGTTATTTTAAGTATCAATTAGAGAATGCATGTGAGAACATTTTGGAAAGGTGGCATACAAATATAAGATATCATTGCTAGTTCTTTTGCTGGTAAAGCTTTGCTCATTCAGAAGTTCAGAGTTAATATCAGACATTTTACATATTTACAGTAGCCTATAATTCTTTGACAAGATTAAGGACAACCTTTCAGTATTTCTCTTTGCCTCATTTTACAGAGAAGTTGTTGGAAATATAGACAGATTTAAACCTGACAGAGTTCTATGGAACACACTTAAAATGAGGAATGTGATTCACATTAATATTTAAATATACACTCTTTTTTGTTCTATTTATAAAGCATCAATTAGCAATTACATTAAAGTGCCCACATAATTCCTACTTGGTTGAGAGCATCCTTCTCCCATTAGATAGAAAAACTGAGGTACAGCTGGGTCTAAGTGTGTTACTGCAGATTACCAAGTATGATCTGGCACAGGAATTGAGAATTCCTTTCTAACCCAGAGCTGCCGAATAGAACTTTCTGTGATAAAAGAAATGCTTGATAATCTGCACTATTCAGTATGGTAGCCACTAGCCATATGTGGCTTTTTAGCCCTTGAAATGTGGTTTGTAGGACTGAGGTGCTTAATTTTTAATTTAATTTAATTTTAATTAATTTAAATTTAAATAGCTATATTTGGCTAGTGGTACTTACTAAATTAAATAGCACAGTTTTAACCAGTAGCTGTATTTAGCATGAGGATTTGCTCATTAGCCAAATGAACACTTAAAAAGAATGATGGTATATTATTTTATAATGTGAAAGAAAACTCCCTCGCAGACTGTCAGCATGACCAGAGTCTTTTCCTTGTTGGAAGGACATTATGATCAGAGGTTAGTTTAGAGGGCATAGAATCAGAATAAGAAGGCTGATTAGATGATTCAAACATTTAATGGCATCCAGTTACAATAACCTGGCCAACAGAACAGAGTGGTCTTATTGCTAGAATATGTGGTCTATCGGCCAAGACATTCCTTGGATATTGCTTTGGTAGGTATTGCTGCCCTTGCTCTGGTGACTCTCCTTTCCCTGGCCAACCCCCTTTCTTTCTTTCTTTTTTTTTTTTTTTTTGCGATACGCGGGTCTCTCACTGCTGTGGCCTCTCCCGTTGTGGAGCACAGGCTCCGGATGCGCAGGCTCAGCGGCCATGGCTCACGGACCCAGCCGCTCCACGGCTTGTGGGATCTTCCCAGACCGGGGTACGAACCCATGTCCCCTGCATCGGCAGGCGGACTCTCAACCACTGCACCACCAGGGAAGCCCCAACCCCCTTTCTGATTGACAAGACCTTCCTTCTCCTTTTCTCCAAACTCACACTTCATGTGTAGTGGCAGAGAGAAAAGTTTGTCCCATTTCTTTGGCTTTGCTTCCCCATAACTCTCAGTCCAACACACAGATCTCCCCTTTCATCAACCTGAGAAATGCTGGGAAGGCACGGAAGGGAAAGAATGTTTACTTTAACCCTCCTGATAAGGAAAGAACTCAACCTGTCTGGGAACAGCCATTCCTTCTTTTCCTTCAGACATACCATCAAGAGCATCTTAAGGTCAGACTGTAAATCATGTAAAATATCTTTATATTTTCAAGGCAGTTTTTTGCCTATATTATAATCAGGGACAAGAGAGGTCACAGAATTCTGGCAATACAAGTCCTTGCAGCCGTGTGTGGGAGTGAAACTTGTAGCTATTGAAACTGCTCTCACAGAACTAAGCCAGGTTCTGGGAGGGGCTCATTCTCAGCCAAGATGAGGTCATTGGCTTCCCAATTTGGCATATAAGAGGCTCTGATATTCATTAAAATGACAAGCTGACAGAGTGAGGCATAGGCAACCTTTACCCACTCATCAGCTGTCCAGTCCTGAAAGCTCTAGACTATTTTGATCCTCTAGGCTTTCTGTATATATAGCTTTTCAGACACAAGCCTCAAATCTGCCCAGCAAGATTCCTAGTTATTCCAGAGCTGACCTTTGAAGTTGTGATTCTATGTTTATCAAATTATAAAGAAGTTTCCCAATTAGAAAGAAAAATGTCTCAAGGTAACTGAGTACTGATAAATGACAGCCCAAGATCTTAATTTCATGGATTTTCATAACTTTGAGTTTACTTAGTTTACTTACCAATGCCCTCTTTACATAGATGGGAAATTTGGGCCCAGAGAGGTGAAATGACTTGGCGAAGAACATACAAATAGTGTCTAAGCAAAAATGTTGATAGTTACAACTTAAAATAATGATGATGGTGATGATGATAAATTGTTTTTGTTTTTGTTTTTACTTTCATAGATATGGTAAATAGATTACTAGAATAAGTAAACTGAATGGTTCAAGGATCAAATTATGGTACTGAAGTACATCAGTGTAAGTGCACTTTAAAACATAAGATCTATTTAAGCCAGCAAGGGTTACAGCTAGTCATTTCTAGAATTAGTAGTAGGTGCTAGTCTAAAGCTACTGACAACTATTTTTCATAAATCATGATGTGATTTTGAAGACTTAAATAACCTTGGAAATTCTAAAGTCAACTAACAACCTCAAACGGGTTTCCATAATCTCCACATCCTCTGGTTGGATCTATTTTACCCCTTCTTATAATAAGGGGTAACATACTGTCTTGGCTATCAGCAGTTCTCAAAATTGCCTGGGCTCTGGAATCAAAGGAAAGTTTTACATTTGGTCTTTTAAAATTATAGATTCCTTGGTCCCAACCCAGAGTTCCTTGACTGCAGTCTAGAATCTATATTTTTAATAAATTCCCCAAGTAGTGGTGATGGATCATTTGAGAATCACTGTTCAGAACATTCAATACCATTTACATTGACTTAGAGCTATTTCTATACCTGTCTTTTTGCCCACTAAATCTGAAAGTAGTGGACAAGGATTCATTTTATTCCCCACATTTATTTACTTATTTATGGTCTGGCCCCAACAGTATTCCTTGTATAGTGATCTATACAATGGTTTAGAACCAAACGCATCTCACTTTGAATTCCAGCCCTTCCACTACTAACTACATGACCCTGAGCAAATTATAAAACTTCTGTGAGGCCCAGTTGCTTGTATAATTATATATACATCAAAGTAAAATATAAATAAGTAAATCATAACAATATGAGTTTTTGATAAATGGTAACTAGTGGTTGTAGTGAAGGATAGTGGTATTAGCAGTAACAGCAGTAGCAGTGACAGTATTAGTAGTACTTGGTCAACAAATACCTTTTGATTTAACTAAGGAAGAAACTAAAACAATCTATATATCAGTAATCTAGAAGAAATAAGACTCTCTGCAATAACTAAGACCTATGTGAGGAGTAAACAGTGTCAAGTCATTTAATTCTCATCTCAGATAGAGTGGTCAGCCATGTAGAAAAGGGGAAGCAATAGATGCAGCCTATCAGTCAGTAACGGTTTTGATTCACTTCCAATTGGCGTTCTCATCAATAAGGTGGTAAAAGGTGATCTAGATCCGTGCAGCTAAAACCCTTTTGCTACATCACTCTAAATTCCCCTGTACATTCCCATTTCTCTCTCCGCACCCCTCTCCAAGAAAAGCAAAACTTCTGAAAAAAAATTGCCATTGTGCCAGATCATTAAAGATGTATTTATATGGGGATTGGGTACAGATGGCAGTAAAGGGAGTAGGTCAGGCAAAAAGTTCTCCTTAGAAATACTGGCTCAGCAACCTTGATGGTCTCTGGACTTCTCTTTGTCCTCTCTAGAGGATATGATAGAACACCTGAGGATTAATACCCTAAGATCCAGTCTAGGAACCTGGACAGAGTCAGACCCCATGTAGCACCAAACATGACAGCTGGTGGCACTTACCCCTCCTGGACCACGCTCACCTCCTTCCCTCTTTTCTACTCTGAGATCCTATTGACTCTCTCCCCTGCTTCCTTGCATTTTTTCATAATACTTTCCATTTCCCCTTCTCCATGTTTTTCTCCCATTTTCTATGCCTTTTAACCTTAACCTATCCACAATTCTCACAAGCACTTCTCAGGTACACCAGAGCACACAGGGCCTTGCAGCTGTCTATATTCCTCACAAGAAGCAGTGTGGGTCTCCAGACTCATTCACTCACACACACACACACACACACACACACACACACACACACACACACAGCGGAGGATTCCTCTCAGGAACCTGAGGTCACGGCAAGGATGAAGGAAGTCATAATAATACCACAATAAGAGAATAATAAGGTTACTATATAAATGATCTTTAAAAAAAAAACACAAACACCCAACATGTAACTTTGCAAGCATGTGTATGTGCCTGTCTTTTGATCTGTACGTGCCTGTCTTTTAATCTGTGCACACACAACTAAGTCACAGAATATGTACATTTCACTCATTCCACTGCTCCCCAAAACAATTTTATCTAAAATGTGATTTCCCACCTGATTTTGCAGTGACAGTCTTAGTCAATTATTAAGGACTTAGTAACAGAAACAAAGACTCTGAGCTCTTTGAAAGAAAAGCATATTCTAGTGAGGACCCCATAGCTAAAAACAACTTTGTGGGTATTTTTTTTCTAACAGTCTCAGGTGTACTCCTTAACTTCCTGATTTGCTTAACCCGTGGAGGCCTGGCCATGCGGACAACATATTACTCCATGACTTTCTAACTTGTCCTTCATCATTGCAGCTTTTAACATTTTGCAGTGCTCTGCTGGAGTCACATGAAACAAAGTGTGCCCTTCTGCTGATGAAACTTTGTTGTCTGTGGCGATATTTTAGCCTGCTGCCTGGATAATTACACGTGTAGCTCACATTAGAGATATAGAGCGACTTGAGGCAGATGCGTCCAGCCTGGCCACACAGGGCCCTGCACTGATGTGATGGCCCCCTGCCATCATCGGTCACTACTGAAGTGGCAGCTGCATAACCTCACCCAGTTCTGCTCTCTCAATAATCATCTGCTGCTGTCCGTGTTTTCTCTCCTTCAAGTGAGGGCAAGCACCTTCTGCCCATGGAGGTTGGGCACGGATTGAGACAGGATGTCATGTGCCTTCGAAAAGTCAAGGTTGGTTCAGAGGACTCTCAGGGCAAAGAAGGGTGAGAAAGAAAGGAAGACTAGCATTTATAAAAACTCAGAAAGGAACAGGCCTTGAGCTAAGCACTTTCACACATTTCATATAACTTAATCCTCAAAATAACCCAGTAAAGAAATGAGGCTCAGAGAAGTTAAGATAATTGCCCAAGGTCACCTAGCTAGTTTGAAGCAGACCTGGGACTAGAGATCAGGTTTCCTAGTTCCCTATCCAATGTTCTTTCTACCAAAATGTGCATAATAGCATTTGTTCCATTTATTCACACATTCAATCAACAGAGATTCATTTTTGTATGGTATGATATTTAAGAGTCGGGTTCTACAATTAGACTGAGTTCAAATCCTAGCTCTAACATCTACTAATTATACAACCTGGATAATTTTCTTACCCTCTATATACATCAGTTCCTTATGTGTAAAATGGGATTAATAATAGTATCCACCTCATAGAATTGTCATGAAGGCCAATAAACTATCCATGTAAAACCCTTAGCACAATGCCTGAAACATGGCAAAGATTTCACGAAACTCCTGATAGAGCTCATAGGCTCATGGGGAAGACAGGTACATAAACAGATAAATTACACTACAATATGTCAAATACTGAAATAAAGTTTAAAAGAAAATGCTGTGGAATCTCAGAGTAGAATCCCTGCCTAGCACCTCCCATCCTGTAAAATGTGAAATGAGCCTACCTTAATAAGAGGAAAACAAAACTCACAATGGTGTCTATGGAAATTGGCTGTGCCATAAAATAGTTATGGGTCTAACTGGTAAGGACAGATAAGGTAGTTCCAGGGGCCATTTTGTACTCAGAACTCTCCTACTTGTTTCTGGAAGCCCTCTGGGGTTGCTGTAGCAAAAGCTTAGCTTGACCATTAGTGCTGCTGTTTTTAGAGCTGTCAACATTTATATAAAGCTGAACTCATCTTATTCAAACATGCCATATATAAGACCTAAGAATGAATCATTTTCCCTTAAAAAGAATCTCACAATTCCCAGAAAATAGAAAGCAATATAAATTTCTAGTTTTTTTGTTTAATCTACTAAATGATGATATTTAAGCAACATAAATCAGATAAAAATATCATTGACCCTTAAATAGAATGACCCTCAAGTATTTTGCTCCAATTTTCCAATTTTCTCTCCAGTATTGTGCCACACCAGCTAAACTGAATGATTTGCAATTTCCCTAAACAGTTCCTCAAGCTTCCTGGCCTCCAGACTTTGCTCATTCCAGCCCCTCCATCTGGATTGATCTTAACCATATCCTAATCTCTAGCTCTCAAAGTCTATTTACCAAGACTCCAAGAGTCACCCAGATGCCTACTCTTTCCTGAAGCCACTTTAAAAAATCAAATGTTTCTTCAGATGTAACAGGGGCCCAGTCTCATCTACATTGTCTTTTTCCAAAGCCCCCTGGTACTGTACTAGTTCTAGATAGCTTCTTAAACTGAGACCCACAGCACGTGGCATACATTTTTAAAATGTAGGGGCACAGGGGCTTCCCTGGTGGCGCAGTGGTTGAGAGTCCGCCTGCCGATGCAGGGGACACGGGTTCGTTCCCCGGTCTGGAGGATCCCACATGCCGCGGAGCGGCTGGGTCCGTGCGCCATGGCCGCTGAGCCTGCGCATCCGGAGCCTGTGCTCCGCGACGGGAGAGGCCACAGCAGTGAGAAACCCGCGTACAGCAAAAAAAAAAAAAAAAAATGTAGGGGCAGGGATAGAGTCAAATGGAAAAAAAAAATCTGTTAAATACCTCAGTCAATCAATTTAGTATCCATTATATGACAAGCACCATAGAGAGTTCTACTGTTGGCTACAGAAGAAATAAAATATACTATTTCTGCCTTCAAAGAAGTTATGCTTAAAGAAATGAGACATATACCAAGAGAACAGTTCATTTCAAATGTAAATATAAGATAATAATAGCCTCTAACATTTTGCTGAGTGTTTACTATGTTTCAAGAAATGGTCTAAGTGATGAGGTGATATCTTTATCTATCTATCTATCTGTCTGTCTTGTTATCATTTATCTCCCTGCCTATCTATCTCCTCATTTTTTCCTCTCCATAACTCTAGGAGGTTGGCACTATTATTATCTCCACTTTATTGAGGAGAAAATAGAAACATGGAGCCATCACTCAACTGGTAAATGATAAAACGCTGACTCCAAAATTCATGTCCTTGATGTACTGTCTTTGGTCTATGACAAATAGTTAAATTTTGGAATTCTGAATATAGGTCCAGAAACGAATGGCATTTTGAGGAGAAAAAAGTCAGTATATTCAAATAATTAAATGCTGTAAGAGTAGTGATCCATTTGACAGACAGAATTAAAGCTTTGAATGATTTCTAAAAGAAACGTTGACTCCCAATCGGTATTCTATCAGCCTGGCACTCCTTCCATGAGAGGCAGGAGGAATAGAGAAAGGAGAGAGCAAAAGGAGTGAAAGGCCGAGTTTAAGGCTCAGCATTTTATGTCCTGAGCTAGTTGTAGGCAAGTTCCTTTGCTGAGACAAAATAGTGTTGTATAGAATTGGTGCTGGGGGAGGATTAGAGAATAATGCAAACAGTAATTTGTAAGCTGAAACCATGGATTATGGACCATTTTTCTTTAAACAGCGATATTCATTTAATGCCACCAGAATATATGTGTTTTACAGAAAAGTCATATGCAAATTAGACTAAATTTACTATGCTTCTTTTCCTCTATAAAAAACTGAACAGATTAAAGATTGAGATTTCCCTACAATTGGGGTATACACATTCCCAGTTGCAAGTAGTATAATAGTTTGTCAGCCGTGTTGGATTGATTAGTTTCACTATGTCAGGCATCACCCCAGATTCCCCATTCAGTAGAGCCCAGTATGGAGATGGATATGTGATTTTCTTTCTATTCTATATCTTAAATCAGAACCATCACTATTCATGTTACACATGGAAATCCAACCATACCAGCTGGCAAAGAACTGGGAAGGACTTGCATGCACGCAGGCAATTCATGAAACACAAACGTTATAGAACAAAGTTTGTTTTTAATCAATTTTTTCCCATTTAAATAAATATTAAAAAGAAGAATATTAGCTGGAGAGTGTGTACATGAGAAATAAAAGGGATGTGTGTTAAATTCGTCACCTCCCTGTGGATCGGCACCCCTCTAAAGGTCAACTCACTAGCCTCAGGTTTAATTCCCTTTCTTGCTGCTACTGTTCAGAGGTAAATGCTCGTTTTTATTAAAAATCAAAAGCACAGGAGCTTGTAATCCTCTAGACTCAGTTTTTTTTTTAATAAAAATGGAAAGTTTAGCTCAAAGCAATAGCAGCTAAAATTAGAGTGAAATCAGCAGCTGCTCCCCAGGGAAAATGAAAAACCAAACAAAGGTTTGGTATTTTTGACTATAATTTATGTTGTATTTTTTTTCTCCTTTAAATTTGGAAGACTTTCCAAATATTTGCATGTGTCAACAAAACAATATTTTATGTTTGTAACTCCCAACCTGTATACCTCCCAAATAATGTCAGACACAAGCCTTTCAGGTAAAATGTACAAGAAAACTGCTATTGTGTTTTCAATGTCACAGCCGTTGGAAACACTGGCAGCAATTAATAGCATTAGCAAAGCATTAGTCTGTACCTCCAGCTAAACTTTCCTGCATTTCTCTCTTCGTACAGTTATGTCAATACACATGACAGTTAGCATAAACCAGAAGTACTAGATTCTCTGAGGATGCTGTGGCATCCAGCTGGTTGTGTTGCTCAGAAAACATGGTCAGAATGGGTCATGAATCAAATACTGAGACAAAGCTTAAATATCATTTATCCTCACTCTCACCTGCTTCTCTCTACCCTGTTCTCTGCTTCATTTTTTCCACGGTTCTTTTGACACTGGATGTTAACTAAACTTACTGTGGTAATCATTTCACAGTAAATACATATATCAAATCATTATGTTGCACACCTAAAACTAATACAATGTTATATGTCAATTATATCTCAATAAAAAATGATTTTTCTCTCCCTCTCACCATTTTACCATTCCAAACCAACCCTTATTATAGTGACAGCACTAGCACGCGCCTGGCATATCATAAGCAAAGCAGTGAATAGAATCCCACACCTAGGTAAACCTTACTCTCAACATTTTTTCCTTCATCTGTCTTCAGATTTTTCTCTTTCTGCCTTCAGGATCATGGTGAGGGCATCTAGGATGTACATTTTTCTTCCAACCTTCTTTCATGCAAGAGCTTCCTGGCCCAAACCTGCCCCTTTCCTCTCTCAATGACTTCTTTGTGAGGATGTCTTGCCACAGGAGACATTTTAAAAAGGACATCTCTCTACTTATAGGAGCAGGTTTAATCACTGTGACTACAGGAAGAATAGCCATGGTCATCATTAGCGGTTCACCTTCATTAGGTGCTTTTTATGGACCAAGTTCCATGGGAGGGGCTTTTCAGGCTCTTTCTCACTTGAATCCTTACAACAACTCTATGAGGCAGGTGCCATTATTGATGTTTTACTGCTAAGGAAATGAGCTGAAAGATTAATTAGCTAAGGTCACACAGCTAGTAAGTGATAAATGGAACCTGGGTTCAAATTTAAGTAACTTTGACCTTCACTCTTTCATATCAGTGTTAATGTTGCAGAGCTCCTCTCCTCACACACACACACACACACACACACACACACACACACACACACACACACACAGTCATTCGTAGGGCCTGGAGAGAAAAGAGTAAATGGCTTCTAAACTTCTCCTTCTCCTCCAAAACCAACTGATTGGGTCCAGTCTGGAGCTGGTGGTGAGAGAGGGTTTGGACTCTGAATTTGGCCTGTTATTTTCAACAAGTTTCCCTGATCTGAAGCCTAGGTCAATTTTAATAGTTGTTTTCTAAAATTCATTCAGTCTATATGGGATTAGTGATGTTCAATTAATATGTGAAATAATGACACTAGAAAATAATTTGAGAAAGACACATAATGAATGCAAAACCATTTCAAGGGAAGACATAATATTTATAGGACAATAAAAGACACCTGTAGTTACATTATTCACTGAAGCAAAGCTATGTTGTAAGGGTCATCAACCCATATGTTTTATAACATAAACTGATCAACCAAAAGGGTTAGGAGAATATTTCCCTTGGGCAGTACAGTTTGGGATAATTAGACACATTTGAGGGATTTTACACCTTTCTCAGTTGCATCCAACACTAGCCATTTTGAAAACTGATAAACTATTGGCCACTTCTGGTATGGTAATTTTATAATCCAATATAAAAATAAATTTTATTGTATTATTGAAGTGGCCATAACCATTCTATTGAGTTGTTATATGGAAATATGCCTGCCTCCTTTATATGAATTCAACCAGGGATACCCAGACATTTTTCTTTAGGCTCTGTAAGAAGACTTAGGCTTTCTTAAAAAAATAAAATATTAGTAGTAGACGGATTCTTGGTAAACAAGTCACATGCAAACACCACCCCTGTCTTAACACCACTTGACTATGTTTATTTTATTTTATATTTGAAGGCAAGCCATTTACTCCGAAGATTTAAGCCTTATATATTTGGGCACGCAAAATTTTTGAAACTGACTGTCATTTCTTTTGACAGATGGTAACTTTAAAAGACTTATTTTAGGTCAACAAACCTTCTTAATCTCCAAACTCAGGGGAATTTGCCAACTACTTATTGGATGATATTCTTCCTAGCCAAATCTTTCAATCTTTTAATCTTTATTTCTGCCAGTCTTCTTTTTCCCCTCCTTTTCTCTCTCTATCCCTCCCACCCTCCTTCGTCTGCCCTTCTCCTGCCCCATTCTCTGCAAACTGAATCAGGCCAGCTAAGGGTACAGCACTCGTATTTTTCAAACCACAAATAGAACCAACTTCCCTGGCTGTGTGTGAACAATAGGTACTCATCTAGATTTGAACAGTTAGATGAATTGGGTATTCATCTAACATTGAAACTGTGCCAAGGAAAACTGGCTGCTTGGTCATCGTATGGGTTTTAATCTGTGTACTTTGGTCACAGGGTAGGTTTACCACAAAGAACAGGGTCTTATTGTAAAGATATGCTGTCTAGTGAACCAGGAAAGACTGAAAACTCTAAAACTCAGTAAGAGTAGAAGTTAGAACAGAACAAGGTTGCAGGAAGAGCAGGAACTGGTTAATATGTGTCTACCACAAATGTGACTTAGTTCCCCTCCACAAATCTCCATCTCTGAATATCCACTTCTCTTCCAAGTGCTAACTGGACAGTGAGTTCTCGCTCCTTACTTTGGAGCACCATTTTCTCAACTTCACAGCTTCTGGTTAATCACAGGTTCTGTTTTCTCACAACTTGAGCTACTTATGACAATAAACTTATGGATTCTCTGCATGATCAAGCTTCAATTTCCTTTGCTAACTAAGCCATTTTGTAGTAACACTCCCAACACAAATTCCTGAGCAAATCTCTAGCCCAGTTTATTATTTCACATGGGCTATACCTTAGGCTAGTTAATAGATTTGTATCCCAGTTGGCAGACACTCACTTCAGTCAGTGAACTGTGGTACGGTCAAAATGAGAATAGTTTGGACAGGTGGGCAAAACCTGATAACTTAGTTTCTCAGCAGAGGCTGTAGGTGAAGGGTGGAACAATTTCCTTCAGATGGGGTTGTGTTCATTGTAGGCAGCATGGTGGAAATGTTTAACTGAAATATTATAAACCAACTATGGAGAGAAAGCAAGATTTTTCTACCACCCTTTTCCTCAGATCACCTGATCTGGATATTTCTATACCTATGTAGATTTTCTTTCTTCTTGATAACTTTCCTTATTTCTACCATCAGTAAAGGACAGAGCTGTTTATCTCAGATTCTTAAGTCCCTGGAAAAGTAGAATCTTTTTCTACCTAAGGTCTATTCCACCATCTCTTTAGGTTGAGACTAACTCTTCCAACAGGTATGTAGACTCATTTGCAGACTCTTATTATGGCCCTCAGAAATTCTTAGAACATACTGTCCTGCTTTCTGAATACAGAGACCACTCAACTGCTTCCTTTAAAACAGTCTCTTAGCTTTGACTTCACCACTTATTGCTTATGAAGATGTAAAAACTGAAGATCCAAAACAATCTTCAACCCTTCTTCCCAGGGTCAAATTGCAATTATTCAAAGAATCATTACATGGCCTTTGGACTGAGACATGGTTCTTTTCACACAGAACACTAACACAGTTCAACCAGTAATGATTTATCTGCACTGAGGTCACCTGATTCTTGTAAAGGCCAGGAGAACTCCTGCAATTAACATTAGAGGAGGTATTTCAGTATTGTTTATTTGATTAATTTTTTGTATGCTTGTCTAGTGGGGAATCGCTATTGGAAGGTAGACATAATTGATGATAGTTCTTTCTGACTTTTTTTTTTTATGAATAAACGGGACAGTTTTCTTTCTAGAGTAGTGTAAGAGTATTCCTCCTAGAGGCAATAACAAATTTGAAGGTGTCATGACATCTAATGTGGTCCTGAAATTCTTCAATTTTCTGTCTATCACTGGATATAAATCACAATGATATAACACTATTTCTCACCTCCTTATCCATCTCACATCTTCAAACATAAATTCATTTATTCACTCACTCAGCTAGTACTTGTTGAGTGCCTATTCTTGTGTCAGGAATTGTGGATACAGAAAGATACAATTCCCGTTCCTGCCCTCACAGAACTTAATAGCACATTCTCCCTATTTTTCATCTTGTTTTTAAATGTCAATAGCTACCCTATAGTTATTTTGCCTAAAGTATCACTAATCTCCAAATCCACCTTGAAAGGTAGTAGGATTTCTATTCAATAGGTGAAAAAAGTGGGGTTTAGCTAACAAACCAATTAACTTAAGCCCATAGGACTGGAAAGTTGCAGAATCAGGATTCAAACAATTTGTCTGGCTTTAAAGCCACCCTTATTTCAGTTCTTTGCACAGCCTTCAAGATTAGTGAGCATCTATCTTTTGCATATGTGCTAAGAATTAGGGTTCTAAAGAGGTGTAACTAATTGGCTACTATCTTATCTTTCACAGTCTATTGAAAAAAATAACCTATATAAAAGTATGTTCTCCCTTTTATTGTTATTTACCTAAGCATCATTTGCGTGATCGAGACAAAAGTGTTGCTTTAAGTCAAATCTCATCTTTGAACCACTGCTATGAATCACTGCTCAGGGTTACTACTCTCAGGATTAATACTCTTATATCTGATTTAGGCAAGTGAATGGGGTTACTTGTGGAATGAGTAATAAAGCATTTTGGCATCTTTGAAAAAGACTACTAGTCTATAAGCTCATTAAACTCAATTTCATTTTTTAACAAACACATATATATTTAGCAACTACCATTATTAAACAAAATTCCATTCCTTATGTTAGCTATTCTTCATTAAGCAGCCACCATTCACATAGCACTGTATTAAAGATAATTCTTTGAAATCTGTTGGGACTGAAACCAGTCTTTCAAGGGCTACAAAAGTCCAGACATGTTTTTATTGTGCTTAAGAAACACTGCAACTCCAGAAGATAGAAAGACACATGACCTTCATGGACACATAAGGAAGAGTTGGCAATTTCCACTTTTAAGAGATAGAGAGATAGAGATATAGGTAGAGATAGAGAGTGAGAGAGTGAGAGAGAGAGAGAGAGAGAGAGAGAGATAAGTCCTTCCCCTCTTAAAAAAATTTAAGGACTTTGCCATGTTAGCAACTTATTCTTTAATCTCTGATCTGTATATTCGGAAACAAGCTAGGTATTCTTCACCTTCTGCTGTACATATGTATGTTGCTGATATAGTCTGGCTTCTTCTCATGATGGGTTTCAAATGACACCTCAGAGAGGCCTTTCCAGACCACCCCACATAAGCAGTCTATCCTCCTTATCTTATCTAAGCAACAAATCCCCACAAAGCCATCTTATTCTCTACATAGGAATTTTGCCATCTGAAATAATCTTGTTTAGCATGTGTTTCTGTTTTTACTCTATCTTTCTCTACAGCTCTATAAGCTCCATGAGTGCAAGGATGGGGTCTGTGTGGTAACAACTGTGTCCTTAGCACTCAGAACATTCCCTGATCATTTACTAGGCATTCAATTGTTATTTGCAGAATGAGTGAATGAATGAATGAATGAATGAACTAATGAAGGCAATGATAAACAAGTTGGCACCACAGCTCACATTCAAGGGCTTTACCTATTTTTTGTAATTTATAAATGAGTCAAAGCATAGGTTTCAACTGATGTATTCAATTTATCTACTAAACTTGTGACAAGGGGCTTCTCACCACACTCTCAGCTCCAAGCTGAAGCAGCCTTTCCTGCTAATTCTGTCTCTGTGATATCCAGCTTATAAAAGGTCTTTCTAAACCTTGAGTTTTGCCTTTGGAATTAAGCAGACAGTGATAGTCCACAAATTATCAATCTTAGTTTTTAATTGAGATCAGACCCCAGAAATTTGACAGTTTTAGATTACATTGACAGATTGATATAGATATCCATATAATATGTAGCTAATAAGCCTTTTCACGAATAAAACTAGTGTCATAGTCTATTCATTCTGAGCTCTTAGATACCTGAACCAGAACAAGACCTGTTTTCTCCTAGATGTTCTTTTGTTGGTTTCCTTGAATTCATCTTTTTGCTACACATCACGCTGGATGCCCATAGCCCCTGCATGAATAGCATTTTCCTTTGCATTGAGAGAAATTGTTTTTCTCTTTCGCAGCTTGTCTTCTCTAAGCTGCCCACCCCAACCAGGGTGCCTCAGTATTATCTACAGCATTTAAGATTTTACAAGCAATTATATTCTCTCTAAACGCCTCTTCTTTTTCAAAGGCTGTACAAATTGATATTTTATTTTTGACCCCTCCAGGCTTAGATTGGGCCCTTCAGCCTCTCATACCCCTTCTATTGCCCTTTTTCATAGCTTTTCCTGCTAGTAAGGTATTGATAAACACCTATGTCTTGTTGACATAGTCTAAGACAGTAACTTTTAAAAAAAATGTTTCTTGACCATTTATAGAAGATCTGACCCCAGATGACTATGTTAGCACATAAGCCAGCTAGTTTAAATATTTTTTTTAAATGAGGAGTCATTACTTGTCTCTTCCAGCTGCCCTCTGCTCTAATCCAATCTCACCTTAGTCACACACACTTATGCCCTTAGTGGTGTTCCCAAGCTTATAAAGTGAATGACAAGAAAGAAGGGAAAATCACATATTTCCCTTAAAAGCTAACATCTTTGATTTCAATGAAGGCATAAAGGTCTCTCAAATTTTGAAATAAATCAAAGATTTTATTTCCAACAGGAGGTAATTTCCAAAGCTGAAAAAAATACTTAATATACAATAGGAACAAACTGAATATCTAACCATCCTATTTCTACATTCTTAACCTCACCTCTCAAATACTGTCCTTTCCCTCTGTGATTTCTGCTCTCTGAATTTATAACAGTTATATTCTCTTCACATGCATATCAGATGCAGGGTTTCAGGGTTAAAGCAACACTATTTGCTCCTGAGCTGAAGGTACCAAAGAAGTGAATATAGAGTTATTTTGAGCCCTCAATGAAGTATTATTTGGGGACCACCACAGCAGATCACTTCTATTTTGATAATAAAAAAATTTCTGCTTTCTCTCTACCAGCCAAAGAGAGGTTTAGACCCCAAACTCTCAAAGGAAACAGAGTGAAGAGAGCATAAGCATATCAAAAGGCATTCAAGATTTTTTTCATGGATCCCTTATCCTTGTTTTCAATGGATGATCACAGGCTGAATAATTGAGGAGAGGGAAACTTTACCCACATTTGAACATTCAGACATATCTCTGTAGAATCTTTACTTCCAATTTAACTATATAAGGACTGGCTGATCTCAATTCGATCAATCAAATCATCTTTGTAGACATTTCAATTCAATCAATAAGATGAATTCTAACCTTAGACTGGTCATGACTCAGTGGAGTGGTTTTATTCTAAAGTCACGGTCTTTTGTAAGCTTGAACAGTGAAAAAGTAAAGAAAAGCGACTTTCATCAGAATTTGATTCCTATTCTTAATCAGAATTAATCTAAAATTAATTTAACTTTTTTCCTGCCTCTGTTCTGCCTCCCTTGGTGACTGCTTAGAGAGTAAAAAGAATCATATTGCTTTAACATTTAACTGAATCTCAGTTCCTTTGAATAGGTGAACCAAGCCATCCCCTAGTGGACCTCTGCTTTGAGTGTACCCCAACTCCCAGTGTCCTTGGATCCTCTGTTGTAAAATGATGTTAGAATACAGTGCAGCAACAGGGACCAACCAGGCCAGGGCACCATGAGCTCATGAGCTAGGAGAGCAACTTAGAGAAGAGGAAGAATCATTGAACTTCATATTCAAAAACCTAGGTTTAGTCTATATTTTGCTTCTTCCTCAGCCATGTGACTTTCAACAACTTATATCATTTGTCTCAACTATTTCATCTGCAGAATGAGGCAATTGATCATGATCTCACAGGGCTGATGTGAGGAAAATGTATGTGAAAAATTGACAGCCATGATGCAGTGAAAGAATATTAGTTGTTAACATTAGCCTTCAAGATTTTCCATAGTGTCCTTGCCAACTTCCTTTTACCCTCATATACCCAAGGCTTTCCATGCCCAGGTTTTCAATGGTAAGGGTGCGGGGGGTGGGTAGGGTAGGTTTCACTGAAATCAAGCAGTAGAAAGCAAGAGTTCAAGGCCTAAAGTGAACTTGAAGCTATTCTAAGGAGTCCATTCTTGGTGATGAAGGAAAAGAGAAAGGTAGAGACTGGCTGAGAAAAACTTCTGGTCCCTCAGCTACCAGTTACGTTTTCCTTGGATCTGTTCACATCTGCTACACCAGTGTTTTTCATGCTTTATTGTGCAAAGGAATCACCTGGGGATTTTGTTAAAATCCAGATTTTTATGTAGTAGGTCTGGCCAGAGCATTTCCAACAAGCTCCAGCCAAGGCCAACACTGATGATGGATAACATTTGGAGTCACGAGGTCCTACATGACCCTCCATGATTTGTTGCCTGCTTCTCCCACCACATGTCCTATCCATGTTCCTGCACTTTACCTTCTAGTTAAGACCAAACTGTCATTTCCAGGAACATTCTAACGGTTTCTACTTTATGCTTTAGCTCATCCTAATTTCTACATTTAGAATATTCTTTTTATATCACTTTTAGACTCTGCCAAAAGATTATCCTCTCCAGGATTTTATCCTGTAAACCTTGTTCTCTATTCTTCAGTGCCTTCATATCGAGGTTTAAGTTTCTATGGCTATTTCTTCCCACCAGACCCTGAAGTTATTAAGAACAAGAACTCCATCTGAGTTTCTATACCCCCGGCTTCTAGCACTCTTTGTGGTATACTAAAGAACTTCGTAAATACTTGCTCAGCTAAGTAGTGTATAAAGAGCACACTGAATTTTAGACCCATACCTGACTGATCAGGCAGTTGAGGATCAGGTAGAACATCAGTCCCTAGTAACAGCCTACTAGGCTTCTTACTATGAAATAATACCCAGTTGGCAGTAAGTGTGATCGTGACAGAAGTCAAAACAAAAACAAAAACAAAAACAAAACAAAAAACCCAGAAAGTCCATCTTTAAAAAATTTAACTGGCAGAGTGGATTAGGTTAGTGTCTGTGTGATATGCCTTGAGGACATCAGTAGGTCTCACACCCATCTTACTTGTGTGGAGACATTACAAAGGTCAGGACACTTGAGGTATGGTGGTGCAACCGACTCCATCGGTCCGTCAGTTCTGTTCCTTATTTCTGAGGCACTGATTCCCTCACCTCCCTTCCTCCTGTATATTTTTTCCTTTCCAGTGCTTTCTCTATGGTCCTCTTGATGCTCACTAGCCAAGAATCGAAGGGTCTAGGCCTGCTCCTCAGCTCTCATCTTCCTTTCTCCAAGCTGGATAGAAGGAAAAGCGGTAATCCGTCATATAAAAGAAGCAGTCTCCCACAGTCACTTGGGCACTGAAGAGATGCCAGGTCAAAAATATTTCCCTTCATCACATTCCCTCTCTTTCCATTATGAATTTCAGCTACTCTTCTCTGGGCCTAAGAAATCTTTCCTGCAAGCCTGAGACTGATAATGGAAAATTAGATTTGAATTCTTCATTAACGCCAAGTAACAGACATAAGATTGAGAAGAAGAGGTGTAGAGGTGTATTTGTGTTCCTACTGTGACCTCTAAATAGCATATTCTATTCCCAATATATAAAAGAAACTCAATTAAGAGATTAACAGTTTAGGGAACATATTTTGGCATTATGTGCTTCATATGTTTCTATAATCATCAATTATTAGGATTGTCATGTAAAATGAGAACCATTTGTTAACATTTAATATACTGCTCTGGTTGAGAACCACCTAGCAGGGGAAGAGCTCACATTCTTACGTCACCACCATCTTTCCTGTACCTGGCAGTGCCTGGCACATAATTGGCCCTCAGACTGTATTTTCTGAACAAAAAAAAGAATGTCTAAATAGTTTTTTAAAAAATTAATATACTGAACATGCAGGGAATCAGAAGTAATAAATGAAGGTGGTTAGGAGCTAATAAGAAGAGCTGAAGAGTGATAGGGGCATCATCATTAGTACCTTGTCAACAAAGAAGACCCATCTGTACACCAACATACAAAAGCAAAATGGGAAAGGGATGATGCTGTTATACATGGCCGATGAAAATAAGTTAATTATCTTTCTTCAAAGATGGTCCCTTTTTATCTAAGATATTTTCTTTTAAATACTAATGTATATTTTTCTGTAAGCATATAAATTAAGCACATAAAATTAAGAGTATGTTATTCTTAAGATTGAAATAAATATCCATGACTTTACAATATAGGACAACAGCTTGACATATGTAGAAATAAAAGCAAATGAGTTTGAATTTCCAGGTCTTTATAATGCAGAATTTCATTGTCATCAAGATGGTTTCATAACCATGAATTATGTCACCCAATTCAGAGTAACATGGGGCAAGGAACTTTTGGCTTACTAAAATGTATGAATTTTAGGGTAGTTTTTAATCAGAATAGACTATCTGCATGTAGGCAGAATTGAATATATGTTATAAACTTATCTGTTTAATTAATAATTGGAAATATGTATCTAACTTTAGTTAGCTCTATGCTAAGTACTGAATGTACATTTTCTAATTTAGTTTTCACAACAGCCCAAGGAATTTGATCCACTGTTCATTCCTATTTTAGGGTTAAAGAAACTAAAGCACAGTCACCCAAGGCATATCCGCTATAAGTGAAAAAATCCACATATAATGTCTTTTAACTATCAGTTAAATTTTTTTCTATGAAAATTGTTAAACCAAAATAATTTTAGTCATTTCTGGCTTTATGAAATTCTTTGAAATTAAAGTAGATTTCCCTATTAAGAATAAGAGTAAAAACTGTTAGCAGGAAAAACATTTTTAATAAATATGACTTTGGATTTTGGCTTCTTCATCTAAAATGTTAAGTGTTTTAGCCAAATCTAAAATTCTGTGGTGCTATATATGCAAATGCTTAACTATCAAAAAAAAGTCACAAATGTATTGGTGTCCAAAATTTCAAAATTCAATAGTAAATCAGCCAACACCAGGTATTCATACATTTTCCAAATATTACGGAGGAGGAATTTATGATATTAATGGTAAAGACTGGACTAGAACAAACGTACCATTTAACTTCACTTCAAATGTTAGATGACATTACATCTAAATCCTTTTCCAATCACTTCCATTTTACTTTCAGTGATTTATTTTGGTGGGGGGTGGGGCAATTAGTGTCATGCATAATAAATAAACAATAAGAATCTGGTTAACTTATTTATAATGATACTTTTATATACATATAAATACAAAGCCTACTTGCATTGGATTAAATGAAATGTGGAACGTCAGTAACCTAACAGAGTGTTTGATACATATCAGGTGCTGAATAATTACTACTTTCCATTTCTTTTTTCTATATCACTCTTCCAAGAAATTTAGTCAACAGGGCAATTTTCATATGATCTTTGTACAGTGTTAATCTATTAAAGCACATCACACAGTTAATTCAATATCTGTTGTGTCTTTACATTGATTAGAATGTCATACAGCCTCTACTGGCTCTTCCAGGGCTGAAGAAATTTAGTAGTCATTTGGACAAGCAATTTTACTGGGATCAAATACAGAAAATGATATCTAACTTTTATTCAGAAACCAAAGAGTCATCTTTACCATATTTGGCACGATAGGTAACCCTGTCCTTTAGAATGTTTGCTGACCTAATGACTAATTAATATCAAAGAAGACTCTACTTCATAAAGGTAAACCACTTAACACCATCGAACTTCAAAAGAGCCTCCTAGTGCCCGTGGGTCCCCTTGAGGGATAAGGACAGAGAAAGAGAGTGTGCTTGTTAATAAAGACCTTTAGCAACACCCTTGCTGGCTCCCCCAGCACTGCCAGTGGCAGGATCCAAGTTAATGCTTCTTCAACTTGAGTGTGTTTCAGAGTCATTGAGCAACTTGTTACTAATTCTGATTCCAGGGTCTCACCCCCAGATTTTCCGATTCAGTAGATCTAAGGTGGGTTATAGACATCTTCATTTTTTATAAAACTCCTCAGGGATTCTGATGCAGACTGTTCAAGAAATACATTTTTGAAGGTACAGATAGCTGGACCCAGTCCTTTGGCCATGTATAAAGCACCACAGAAGAGAGAAAGGAAGAAAAAAAAAACGTGACCCGTTTGCTTTTTGCCCTCCACAACCTTACCCCACTCCTGTGAAGAACATGACATGTTCTTGGTTTTTGCTTGTTTTACCTTCTTCTTCTAAAGACTCTCACCTTTATGAAGGATTTGGAGAACATGATTCTAACAGATCGCATCTCTTCAGGCTCCGTCAGGTACAGTTATGAAGCACTGGCTGAGATTTGGGAGGACTGTGGTCCAGTTAGCAAGCTGAGTTTGACTTTCCTGCCCAGTGGATGAAAGCAGTGGGTTTCTCTTCATAGCCTCTTTAATTGAATTGCAGGTCAATCTCCTTTGTAACCTGTTCCCTGCTCAAGATAACTACCAGGTACCTTCCAGCCTCAAAGTTACAGAAAGCTCCTCTTGCAAGCACTCTTTCCTCAAATCTCTTCAGCCTCCCCAGTGGGTCCCTTATAGTCTCTTCTCTCCCACTCCATGAATGGATACTAGATATGTGAAACTCCTGACAATCTGAAGACTGGAAACCAGGCAGGTAAAATAGAAGAAGCATCCTTTCTCTTTTATTTTAAATCTAAGCAGTGCTCAAATTCCCACTGAGGGGGACTGTTTGCTGATGCAGCTGTGAGATATGATGTCTAAGGGGAGAAAGAGTTAATAGATTTTATCAGCCGTTCCTCCTGAGGTGTGGACTGCCACCCACCCTCTAGTTCTAAACCTCAGAAAAAAGTGCTGAAGGATGCTGACAAGGCTCTTTGAAGATGTTTTCACTGGAGTGGAGCTGCTGCAGTGGCACCCCAAATTGGCACTTCTGTGCACACGTTGTTATAAACATGCAAATCGAATCACTGGGTGCTACTAGCTCAACCATTCACAGTAGAGTGATTATCAACTGACATCTTTAAGCTGGTACACCCCTCGCTGTGATAGCTTCAGCAGAGATTTTGCTTAAAGTCCTGTCATCCATCCCTGATGAGACGGGGAAGGGAGTTCCCAGGATTACTCTTGCAAATCTAGAGATGGTATTCTGTAAAGCTTCAGGGACCTCTCCACGGCTGACAGAAGAGATGAGAATGACAGAGAAGCAGCCATAATAGCAGAGGCCAAGGAGTTTACTAGTTTGGGACAGCCTTACCAAGAGTGGGTCTGGCTGTAGGCTTTTGAGAACATCTTCACCTATAGAGGCAGTGTAAGTAAAACTTGGTGCTTAGTTAGATCAGCTTTCTAAGAATCACCAGAAGCTTGGTAAAACTACAGATTCCCTCCTAGAGATTTTGTTTCAGAATCTTTGGAGTGGAGTTCAGAATTTGATAGGTTTATCAACCAATGTTGATGAATTGCAGCCATTGTTAAGAACTACAGTATATAAACCAAAGCCATAAGAAAGAGATTTCTTCAAGAATCCACATCAAAACTTGAATTATAAAGGTTTTAAACATGTCTGAAAATGGATACTTTCCCATAGGGAAGTGGGGTCCACATCCCCTCCCCTTGAACCTGGGCTAACTTAGGAAACAGTTGACCAACAGAGCACAGAGGAAGTGACACTAAATGATTTCCAAGTGTAGGTCATAAAAGATGATACAGCTTCTGCCTGATTCTCTTAAGGCACTTACTTTCAGAGCCTTGATCCACCAGGTGAGAAGTCTCAGGCTGCCATACTCCATAGGAAGCCATCACTGTAGGCGTTTTGGCTGACTGCCCCAGCTGAAGAGCCAGCCAACAGCCAGCATCAATGGCTATGTATCTAAGTACAGATGCCTCCAGATACTGAGTCACTCCAAGCCACTGAGTCACTGCCAGCTTTGGGTCTTTCCAGGTGAAGTCCCAGATATCATGAAGCACAAAAAGCTGTCCTCATTAGGCCTTACCCAAATTCCTGACTCACAGAGTCTTGAGTAGAACATGCATCATGGACAGAAATCATGCAAGGCATTGTGGGTGAAGCAAGGATTACAGAATCTGATAGTCCTGGCTTTGTCATTCAATTATCCTTGTCATTCATGTAAAATCTGTGTGGCTTTGGGTAATTTGCTCATGCTCTCAGAAGGTCAGATTTACAATATGTAAATTGGAGAGAAAAGTATATCTCAGGATTGTGGTAAAGATTAAGAAAGGCAATGTGTAAGAACGTGCCTGGCACAGTGCCTGTAACACAGTGAGAATTTAATATTTATTGCTATGATCTTTGTTACTGTTATAACTAAGTATCAAAGACCCCTAGATATCTCAGTGGAGATCAAAGCCATTACCCCTAATGACTGAGGGAAATCAACAGAGTGCATCCAAGTCATGGCACATAAATCTTATGATAGAAAAGAAGATTCCAGAATCTGTCCTTCCCTACATACTCCTTGTACAGATGAGACACTGTGTTGAAATATTTTTTTCCAGGCCAGTGAACCCAACATGAGACTTTTTTTTTTTAATGTTAAAAACAACCACTGGACACTCATGATAGTAGTATTTATGTTAGAAAAAATACATATCTTGTTACTAACCATAACTCCTACATACATATTTAAAATAGTATATATCTGTCACACAATCTACAGATGATACTCTGCAAATACTGATCGAAGGCTCTATCAGAATAATTGTGTTCACTGCTCAGTAAACCTCAGAACCTAGAAATCCTATGACAAGTCAATGTCCCTTTCCAATTCCCCATGTCTAGACTCTGCAAAAGTGATACTATATAAGTACACCCAATAAGGAACATGCTTTGAAGCTGTCTTTGGCTCTTTCAACTTAATAGAAGGGAAATATTTCCCTTAGAAAATATTAGAAATAGGAAATAGAAATAGAAATAGAAATAGAAATATTTCTCTGTACATATCATCAGTCCTCCTATAAGAGGAGAAGCTGATGTGATTATTTGTGTGGCATATGGAGGAAAGAGAAGCTAAGTGATCCTTTCAGGGATCCAAATGGCCTCCAAGTAACAGAGATAATGACATTTAAACACTTTTGATAGTGATTTTTATTTGAACAACTCCAAATCATGCATAGGTAAAATGCAGTCTCCATGAAAAAAAATGCATTAGCAAACTCTCAAGAATCTCCATTAAGAAATAATCACAATTAATTCACATAATTCAAAATGGAAAGGAATAGAAAGAATATTCTTGTTATGTATGAAAATAGTGCCAAATAGTATTTTTTTTTTGTTGGGGTATTCTTAGCTCAGGTCCTAATAAATCTCTTTAAAAATGACCTGGAAGAAGAGTTATTTTCATTATGTTAATGATCTCCTGGGTAAGGAAATAGTAGAAATAGCTCATTAATGGAATTTGCAGGTGATAAGTTAAGATGTATGGCAGGCACCACTGAAGTTCCTAAGATGTTATATAAATGGACCCAGAGAGGGTAAGGATATGACTCAAAAATAACAAAATGAGATTCAGCTTAGAAAAATGGAAACCAATACATCTTGAGCAACATAATTCAATGGACAGGAGAAACCTGGAGAGAAGTAACACTGATGGAGACCTGGATCTAATAATAGAAGACAAATTAGATATCAGTTTGCAAGGTGATATGGCTGCCAAAGGGGCTGATGCTATTTTGAACTGAATACAGTGATCCATTACGTTGGGGCAGAAGAAAATACAGAGAAATGACTCCCACGTTCCTTGATTCAGGTTAGGCTAAACTACAGCATCAGGCCTCTGGACACTTGAAATGCGCTGAGAAATTGGACTGAGTACAGAGGATAGCACAAGATGATTAAAGAAATGGAATGATGTATTTATGGGGAAAGAGTAAAGGAACTAAATACGTATTGTCTGGATAGTAATAACAAACAGAGTTAGGGTAGCACTAAGTCAACATTTGAAAGGTATAATTTTCCTCAGGTGAGAGGTCTATATAAATGTAAAATAATAGCAATGGCATTAAGACATCAAGAAAAAGTGTCTAAAGGTGGGTGGCATAGTCTCAGCATACAGTTAGTGGTTGAGATCACTTCCTGGTAACAGCTGTACTGACAACAATTGTTTCAGTTGCTGTGTTGCTGTTGAAGACTGCTGGACAGATCTTCTCAGTCTCATGGTAGAGAAACTTAAGCAGTTGGGAGTTGTTACTGGGAACAATTAAATTCTGTGTAATGTGGTTTTAGTGTCTTTCTTAACACTGATCTCCATTACCTCGCTCCTCAGTCAAAATTTAATTTCCTCCTCCTTGTTTCCAAAGCCCACATCAAATCTTGCTTTTAATTACCCATCTCTAGGAACTTCCTCCTTCTAAGTGAAACAACAGAGGAAAGAAAATGGAGGATCTGAACCAATTTATACCAAGATGCTGATCGGTCAGATAAGAGTTTAATGTATTTCTCAAATATATGCATAAGGGACAATATCTTCTTCCTCATAAAGAGGTTTCTGCCCAGTGGATGCGGACTATTTTTTGATGTGGACCACCTCTGTGTCCTTCAAATCACATTCTCTAAGCTTTCAAGTGGCAAATACTCCTATCGGGAAGTGCCCCCTGCACATGTCAAGCTGCTGGAATAGCTGCAGCATAGTCTTAGAGATTGAATGGGCTCAATTTAATAGATGTTGGGGGTTCTGTATTAAAACCCTAAACATTGAGAGCATGTGACATACTTTATGATATGTGAAGCTGTGTGGGGGAAATTTTCATGCAGCTACAACAAGCCAGGACATGCTCTAGTGGAAGCATGAATTCAAGAGAAATATAACTTAGCTCTCTTCCAGCTCTAACATTCTATGACTCTATAATTCAGTGACTGTACGATCATTTTCATGATTCAACAGTCAATACTGATGGATTCTTTCCAAAGTGAAAATGTGAGAAAGAAAGTGAAAGAGAGATGAAAAGTTGTTCCATTATGTGTTAAGTATTTACAATACCAGGGAGATACAATTTGGGAAAAGAGTGAATGATGAAGGATGTAGCAAAGAAAAGGGGGGATATCTGAAGGGGAAAAAAAAGAGAAAAAGAACTGCAGTGACCATCCATCACTGATCCCTGGAGTGGAAGGGAAGAAAATGTGAAATTCCTGTACGTACTTGTGATGTATTTGGAAAGACAGAATATCTTGCTCAGGGGAAACTTTAAAGAGTCAGACATCTGCTGTAGAGCAAACACAGTGAAACATGGGTCACTAAAGAACCCCTAAGTTACAGAGAAAACAGGTTTATGACCCTGAAAGTAGGCAATGCAGGGGGAGCAAAAACCTACCCTAGGGCTTCCCTGGTGGCACAGTGGTTGAGAGTCCGCCTGCCGATGCAGGGGACACGGGTTCGTGCCCTGGTCTGGGAGGATCCCACATGCCGCGGAGCGGCTGGGCCCGTGAGCCATGGCCGCTGAGCCTGTGCGTCCGGAGCCTGTGCTCCGCAACGGGAGAGGCCACAACAGTGAGAGGCCCGCGTAACGCGCAAAAAAAAAAAAAAAAAAAAAAAAAAAAAACCTACCCTAGATCTGCCACTGACTGGCCTGAAGGGATTGATGGGGAATGTGAAAGCAATAAAATAATCACCAGGGTCCACTTGTTATTTATATTCTAATAGTAAAGAAAATAGTTTCTTAGGTTTCAGGTAATTTCCTAATACAAGTGCTTTAATGGAAACAAGATAGTTACCTGAGGCAGCCAGTTTAGCCAAACATGGTTAGTAGAATGCATCATGCCATGTATAAAGTGACCTGTACTGCTGGCCACAGGCAGTCTTTATGATAGAGTCAGGTCACTTGGGGTTTACTGATAGCGTGGGTCTCTGTGTTGATTATTAGTGGCCAAGCATAGGAACTATTTTTGCCATGTCTCATAAACTTCTTCAGCTTCCAAGAGGCACAGCCTGGATCAACACAACAGAAGCTGAAGACAGAATGCAGGTCACTCTGAACTGCGTAGATAGGCAGGATGAGCCAGCCTGCAGAGTCTGTTTCGGTCTCAACTGCATCTAGGTAGGGATACTTCAGCCACCTGGTATCTTCAAATGAACCTAGATAGTTTTCAATTATAGCATCACTGTATAGATATTGTGAGAGTGTAAGTCTATTATTTATGAGTAAAAGGGAAACTACGTAATATGTGAAAATCTCCTTGCCACAATTTTAAGGTAATAGTTATGCAAAAAGCAATATTTCAAGACATACAGAGATTTGGACTATAGGCTGATAAGCTCATCATGTAGCTTATCACCAAAAAATATCAAACAAAACATTAACAGGAACATGTGATCAAATCTGAGTAGTGGTACCACTCAATGCAAGGTAGTTTTGCCATATGGATTGGCTACAAGTATTAGGTCATAAGTGCACTGTACCTTTAGTCCAACTCAGGTTTTAGTCCAACTCAGCTGTGATTCCATAGATACAGACAAGAGATACACATAAAGATCTGAGTGGAAAAAAGACTGTAAAATTGTAAAAGGAAAAACAAATAACCCAGAATTCCCCTAGTAATTCATGGCTGTGGGACAAGGTAAGTCCAAACACAAAGTAGACTGATATCAATCAGTCATTTGGCTACGAAGCCAAAGTGGAGTTGAGGGGAGACTTTATATTTCAACTCAATGCAAACTTGAAAAGATATTTGAGAAGCCCTTCAACAGAGATTTTATTTAATCATACCATATTTACTAAAGAAATCTGTACCTCCAGCCTCTTCCATTCCAACTCCTATAATCATCATATCTGAAAAGCATTTAATGCCAACATCTAGTACCCCCCTGCAAATGACCCCAACTCTAATTTTCATGCAAGTTCTATAATAATTGAATAATGACTATTTGTCTAAACACAAAATGTGTCAGGGGTCTCATAAGTATATTTAATCCATACAACAACCCTAAGAGGTAAATGTTATTACTCTGATGTTAAAGAAGAGAAAACTAGGAAGATATATATTTATAAAGTCAGTTTAGTACTCAAGGTTCAAAGCTAGGTCGGGCTAACTCTAAAGTTTCCAGCAGAGAAACAGTGAAAAAAGAGATAAATAGGTTTCCTTAAGTTCATTTAGACCTTACTCTCCGATTTCTCTATACTTAAGGAACTGCAGGTGTTCCTTAAAACTTGCTTTACTTTCTTTTAGGCTATAAGCAAATAGAGTGTGGTTCCTAGGTCTGTGTGTCTGTGTGCACACACATGCATGGACCTATTTTATTTGTCCAGCAGATATCTACTGAACACATAATTCTGTGCTAGGCACTGTGCCAAGTACTATGGATAAAACAATTGACATGGTCTTTGCTTTCAAATATCCCCATCTATCTGCCTGCCCTGCTTGATGATGTAAAGTTATTTAAAACCCAATAGCAGCTTAGTGCATTAAAATATGGAGGAAGTTGATTCCCAGTGATTTATAAAGAGAAATATGTAGATATGTATGGGATCAACCATATGTGAAAGATTGACCGTCTCATACCATTGTTGTCATCATCATCATCATTATTATAATTATAAACTAATTTTATTAGTGTATAATTGGAGAAATCAGAATTTTGCAGGGCTGTAAACCCTCAGAGCAAGAGTCACCTAGAGAAATGAGAGCAACTAGACACCTGTCCCAAGGTTCAGGACTAAGTGTATGTCAATCTTCTCTTTTCTGTAAATGAGCAGAGAATTAACTACCTTATTTGAATGACAATCATTGAATCAGGATGTCACCAGTGACTTCCAAAAAAAGGCAAACTGGAATGGATACTTAGTTGTATTCAGTAATAAAACTGTGCTCTAAATTTCATTGATTTCCATAATTTCAGTTTTCAGATTTTTATTTTTCCCCCAATTTCCAAATAATGTTACTTTTTAGAACTTTTTTTTCCCTTTGATTGATCTGAGCGAGAAAATAGTGTTTTGTTAGTACCTAGATATTACCCCAGGAAGACCAGCAAGTGTTCCCTAAATTCAGCATGGCAGTATCAGTTGCTGGTCCAGCTACTAATTAAGGCTAGATGAGCTGGTGTAACTAGTTGATGAAAAAACAAAAAGCAAAATAAAACAGAGAAGCAGAAAACAGAATTAGGAATATTAATAACTACTGATTGCTTCCCACTGGAGCAGTGGCATTTACTATGAATGCCATACTTGGTGAATAAATAAATATGGTATGCCATACACATAATCTAAAGGAAGAATGCATTTTGAAATGAAATGAAGGAAGAGACCAAGAAGTATTCTACAAATTAAAAAGTCTGAGTGTAAATTATTAAAATTAATACACATCCTAAAAGAGACTCTGGAACCTTAGGCAAAACTTATGAAAAAGGAAATTACCTTTTAATTGCAAATAACCATATTACCACAGATAAGCATTTCATGGAGATGGGTGCTACTTTGCATTGTTAGATTTTCCTATTAATGCAATTTTTAAATTCTATGTGCACCATGTATGCCCAGACTTTCTCCCCACCCCCCGTACAACCAGAACAAATGATTTATTTTCTAAGGGTTACTTGTGTCTTATCAGTTAGAGTTCTAATACCTCTCCATAGTTTGCCTGAGTATCTGTGGCCCTTTGGAGCTAATTTCTACTTTTATTTTCATTGTTATTAATCATCATGATCAATCACAGAATTTTAGAGATGAAACAACCCATATGGATGATTGTCTGACACCTTCATTTTGCAGAGGAGGATACTGAAAACCAGGGAGGCTATATGTATTGCCACAGGTCACATAAGTATTTCAGGCAGGCTTGGGAATTTATTCATTCAACAAATATTCATTAAGTACCTGCCATGTGTTGGTTTTGGTTCTACGCCCATCCTAGAACAGTGGTCTCCTGACATATCCTCAAGTGTCTCCTCTCTCCCAATACCTTTAAATCTGTATGTTCACAGTTCAAACAATAAATTATACGGTCAACCTAAGGACAGAAATTACTCTCAATAGTTCAGCAGTTGTACAGTGAATAAAATTTATCTCATTTCTCACTTATAGCCTATTGTTTGAATGAATTTGATCCCAGTCAGAATAAACTCAGCCACAGTTATGTTTTTGGAAACCTCTCGATGGTGGACTAGATGAAACCCTAGCCCAGCACCAACGCACCAACTGCCCAGTGTACTTGGCATTATGACTTCACTGTCATGTGTTCAACTTCCTTTCTCTTTAGCAAGGCACCTGACATTCAAGGTGTGGTTCATCCTACATAAAGGAAAGGGCGGTAGTAATTAGAACAGCATTGTTAGGAATAGGCTTTCTCTAAACCCTGTGTCCTTAGTAATAAATTAAAGGTACGTGACTGTGAAAACAATAGCAATTACCCTTCACTCCCATTGCACTGAAGGCATTAGTTACATGCATTTTTTACTGGTGAAGCAATATAAAGATCAGTATTCAATCCCAATCACAGGATTAATCCTCATTAGAAACTATTTTGGAAAACAGCTTTTCTTTTAACCCATTACTTCTGTAAAAATTTAAAAATCAATAAAATGACATACAAAACCATCAAAAATTTCCTGATGAAGATGGGGGAAAGAGACACTCTTATTCACTGCTGGTGACAGTATGAACTCTAAAACCTGTTTGGAAATTAATTGGCAGTAACTAATACATTTAAACACGTATTGCTTTTGAAGAGCTGATCCCACTTTTGTAATTAGCATAATGGTTAAGAGAGCAGGCTCTGGGGCTTCCCTGGTGGTGCAGTGGTTGGGAACCCGCCTGCCAATGCAGGAGACGCGGGTTCAAGCCCTGGTCCGGGAAGATCCCACATGCGCAGAGCAACTAAGCCCATGCGCCACAACTACTGAGCCTGCGCTCTAGAGCCCATGAGCCACAACTACTGAGTCCACGTGCCGCAACTACTGAAGCCTGCATGCCTAGAGCCTGTGCCCTGCAACAAGAGAGGCCACCGCAATGAGAAGCCCACGCACCACAACGAAGAATAGCCCCCGCTCGCTGCAACTAGAGAAAGCCCGCACGCAGCAAGGAAGACCAAACACAGCCAATAAATAAATCAATAAATTTATAAAAAAAAAAAAAGAGAGAGCAGGCTCTGGATGCAGACTGCTGGCGTCTCAATCATGACTCAGCCTCACAGCAGAACTATGACTGAGCAAGTTATTTAAACTCCCTGGACTTCACTGCTCTCTGCTGTATCCCACTGTATGTGATAAAAACTAAACCTACAGTATAAAACTGCAGGGAATGAATGTAACATGCTCAGAAAAGTTCTAACCTAAAAGCAATAAATCACAGCTATTATTTTTATTATGATTTAGAAATAAAAGCACCAACATAAAAGTATAATATTGAAAGTATATTATATTGTTTCCCACTGGAAAAAATGGAGACAATTGGATGTCCATCAAGATAAGAATGGTTAGGGCTTCCCTGGTGGCGCAGTGGTTGAGAGTCCGCCTGCTGATGCAGGGGACACGGGTTCATGCCCTGGTCTGGGAAGATCCCACATGCCGTGGAGCGGCTGGGCCCGTGAGCCATGGCCGCTGAGCCTGCGCATCCGGAGCCTGTGCTCCACAATGGGAGAGGCCACAACAGTGAGAAGCCCGCGTACCGCAAAAAAAAAAAAAAAAAGATAAGAATGGTTAAATATATAATCCATAATGTGAAATATGATATACTTAAACATTTTAATTGAGTTAGATATGTATCTATTGTCTTTGCTTGGGTTGTTCAGTATGAAAAGCAAACTGCAGACTTATTTGCTCAGTATCATCTCACTTTTTAAAAAACAAAATAACCATTCCCAAAGAAACACTCTATATGTATTTATATTCATTCTACAAATAATTTTTGAGCACTGAGTGTCAGGCACTATTATAGCACTGAATTAAAGCAGTAATAAAAACTAACACAAAATTTCACCCTCAAGAAGCTCATATTCCAGTGGGCAGGGGCCCACAAAAAAAAACGAATAATATATATAGTATGTCTGATGGTGATAAATGCTATAGGAAAAAAAAAATCAAGCAGTGTAGTTGCACATAGGGAGAACCTAGGAGGCAGTGGTGGTTGGGGAAATCCTAATTTTTAAATAGGGTGGTTAGGACATATCTCTTAGGGGAAAAAAAGACATTTGAGCAGAATCCTAAAAGATGTGAAAAGGTAAAGTATATTTCTATGTTTTCTGATTATGTGCATATGTTTGTATATTTCGTATGAACATGAAGAAACATATAAAGGAGAATATACCAAGGTATTAAATTTAATAACTTCTGGAAAGATACAGATGGGGAGGGACCAAGGTTGAGGAAGGTTATTAATATCTTCTTTTCATATTTTTTATTGGTACGACTGTTACTTTTGACATTAAAATAATTAATTAAGCAAATTAGAGCAAATAAGAAGTAAATGGAGGGATGAAAAACACCAAAAATCAGATTAATAAATTTCCAGTCACAGCACATAGTAGGTGCTCAATAAACATAGGTGGAACTGTGTATAAATGTGTCCTTGTATCACACAAGAACTCTCCAGAGTTATGCAGACAAAGCAACCAAGGCCAACAGAGGTTGAATGTTGGTTAAGGACAGACAAGTTTTAATTGCTGACACTATGTATTCGACACCAATATATCTCCAGGGAATTTACCTACAGAACATCCTCAGTACATTTTGTAAAGAAGTTTCCTCTTGTAGCTCTGAAGACTGCCTTACAGTCTATTGAAAAGGTTCCCAAATAGGAAGGAGGGTTGTGGGAGTTTGGGCTTGGGGGAGGAGAATATAAGAAAGAGTTGCATTGCAGCTGCATTGCTGATAGTGAAGGTAGCACACCTGCTGTCTCCTACACACAATACAATTGATTTGTTTGAATTTTGCCTTTGTTTCTCCTCTATACCCTACCTTCCAGTGGAGGTGCAGTGAAAGAGGAAAATGGTCAATAGCTAAACATGTGAAAGGAGAAGAAACAGAATGAGGACACCTCGGCAGCATCAGTCCCCAAATAATGGAAAGGTGGCTTCAGCACCTGACAGGGGGATTGAAGAGAGGGTTGGCCTTTGCTACATCAGGAAAGGATCCTGAAGAATTTTCCAAAGTCAGCAGCGTATTTACAAACGTACCCATCCATCCTTGCTCTCACATTATGTGTAATTATGTCCCTTATCAAATGAACCGAGTCAGAGCTCCTCAGCCTGGACTAAACATACTCTTTCTTTTTTTTTTTTTTTGTGGTACGCGGGCCTCTTACTGTTGTGGCCTCTCCCGTTGCGGAGCACAGGCTCCGGATGTGCAGGCTCAGAGGCCATGGCTCACAGGCCCAGCCGCTCCGCGGCACGTGGGATCTTCCCAGACCAGGGCACGAACCCATGTCCCCTGCATCGGCAGGCGGACTCTCAACCACTGTGCCACCAGGGAAGCCCACTCTTTCTATTTATTAGAAGGATACTCCACTGAAAACTAAGAATGAATGGCAGGGGTGAACTAAATAAGTAAAAAAAAGCATAGCCCCACAAGCTGTTGCCTGTTTATCTGGATTGCTGCTGAAAGTATGAAAGACATTATTGCTACCCAATACCATTCCCTTCAAACTGGCTGCTCTAGCTCACGCAGGATTTGGGTAAACACATTTGGAGCTCTCGAAATGTTCAAGGACAGTATTAACCAGAAGACAAACAAAGACATTATCTCATTTCTTCTCAGGGAAAAATAGCAACTATCTCCTTATTTAAATATACCAATATCAGCAACATGTGAATATGATCTTCTTTAACAGAATGAAAATACAGGTGATGACTTCAGAGATAATTTTAGCTAATCCTTCAGACATTGCGACATGATTTTTCATCAGCTCTTGAAATTCGGTTAAAAGGTTAATCAGGCTTCGCCATACGCACAGATAGAGAATGCAGACATGTACTCTAGGTATTTAAGCAAAAAGTTCCATTTCCATCATTAAGGTTAATTGTCAACAGAGGGTATCCTTTAAAAAGCACTTACTATTAATGTGGGGTTGGTTATCAAGGTCTTTGGAAGAGAACAGGGTTCTGATAGGTATACAAGGAAAGAGTTGGGAATGGGAAAGAAGATGACACCGTTTCAGAGCATGAGACTTGCCTGTCAAGGCCAAGTGGAAAGGGAACATTTTCATGGGGAGCCAAGGGCCTCACGTGAAGAGCAGTGCAAAGGAAAACTGAGGAGAAGCAAGAGAAGGTAGAGGTGAAGACAGGAGTGGGAAAAGGTGAACCAGGCTTGTTTACTTTACAGCGTAGGCTAGAGATGCTCTAATGGCGGGTCATTAAATAAATCTCCTTTGAAGTTTTAAGCTCTAATATGGAAATATTCTGTTAGATAAAAATACAGTCGTAGTTCCTTTACCTCGCCTCTCCAGAGAATGTGGTATGCCTCAAAGTAAAATATTCAAATAACTGAAACATTCAAAATACCTTCAAATAATTATTTCTTTAATCACTAAAACATGCTTCCATTTTAAGTTTTTCTTGTTAACTAGTTATAAAATATGTCAGTTAGGGCTTCCCTGGTGGCGCAGTGGTTGAGAGTCCACCTGTCGATGCAGGGGACGCGGGTTCGTGCCCTGGTGCGGGAAGGTCCCACATGCCGCGGAGCAGCTCGGCCTGTGAGCCATGGCCGCTGAGCCTGCACATCCGGAGCCTGTGCTCCACAGCGGGAGAGGCCACAACAGTGAGAGGTCTGCGTACCGCAAAAAAAAAAAAAAAAAAAAAAAAAAAAAAATATATATATATATATATATATATATATGTCAATTAATTTTCTTTAATCCACATATATTTCATTCCAACAAGCATCAATTGTTTTACTGCCTTATACAATGCAGTAAAAGAACTTTCTTGAGGTCTCAGTGTATGTACATAGGTTATTTGTCCCAGTGTAGAATGGTTCAAACCTTGTCCTAAGTTTGTTTAGTTTCTTCCTTTTGTCATTAGTTGCCTGTACACAGAAGTGCTTGCACCATTTTATAGGATCTGGAATAATTTCATATCCAACCAGGTTAAAATCACAAGTATAGTCCACCTTCTTCTAAAACTCACTCAGCTGGGCTCTATTTCCTCAAAGTCTTCCCTACTTGTTCTTGTGTTCAAAATACCTTCTGGAGGACAGTGATTAGTTCTACTCTGACCTCTGGTTAATCTGCGTATGATACTTAAGTAAAAATGTAAGGATCAGGAGACAGAGATGTAGCTGCAGGCAAACCAAGCAGAAATGAGGGTTAATAATGCCACATGCCTGGGAATGTGACTAAGTTATAAAAAGGGTTGGGTAACCTAACTGGGAAAATTCAGACAAAGATAAATTATATTCCTCTACTCTTGCTGAATTATTCAAAATGATCAATTAACTCAGGCTAGCTCTGCCCATAAGAGTTAGAGTTTGAACCATATAATTATGGTACTTGATGATATTTAATTCAGCACTTTATTATAAACTGTCTTGGTATTGTTATTTAATTGTTTCACGTTCACAAGTTTTATGTCCTTACCAGAACTACATACACCTTGAAGGCAAGGATCAAGTCTTCCCACCATGTGCGTTTTTTCACAGCTACTTAGATAATCCAGTGCATGTAGAGGACATGCCACAATTCTGCACTGAATTTAATTGTTATATATGAATCTTTAAAGATTAAGCTGAAATTAGGATAATATAAACCTATTTCTGCTACTATCCAGCCCAGTGACAATACAAAAATGGGAGAAAAGAAGAGGAAATGTGTTTAAGTGTGGGTATCAGATATTATGTAATAAAAGTCATAAAATTCATTTTCCATGCCATATATTAATATAATGGAATGCCTACATTATATAAATTCCATTGAAAGTTTACAGATATGTGCACATTCACATAAAGCAGTGGATTATACATTATGAGACCCACTTTAGGAAATAATAATTTGAGTATATTAGCCAAATGATTGAATTAAGAGAAAGTTCACATGAAAATTACTGTAGAAGATCTTTTAAGATACCTCAACTGCATATCCATTCAATGGTTTATTTTTTTTGCTGAACTTGACAGCTAGGGTATCACTGATAGAGTTTGGCTGAAAAGAATATAATCAGGATCTGCTAGGACCCTTCCCACCCTTTTCTTTTAACCTTTGAAGTTGGAGCCACTTAACACCAACATTTACATTTAACACTGGTCAGGGAACATTTCAAGGCATCTAAGCTAACAGAATAGTTAGTCTTGCTTTACCTTCATACCCAAATTCTGAAATTACCTGATAATCCTATCCCTTCCAGCCATACATCCCTGATCCTTTTTTAAATTAATTAATTTATTTATTTTAATTTTTATTGGGGTATAGTTGATTTACAATGTTGTGTTAGTTTCAGGTGTAAAGCAAAGTGAATCAGTCATCCATATGTATGTATATATATATATATATATATATATATATATATATATATATATATATATATATATATATATACACATATATCTCCACTCTTTTTTTAGACTCTTTTCCCATGCAGGCCATTACAGAGTCCCTGATCCTTTTTAAGACCACCCTTGGATCAAAATTCAAAGCAGGCATTCCTAGGATCAAATACTTGGATGTAAACTGCAGACCTTGCTGACGCTGCCTGCCTCTCTGCCTGGATCCTATTTGTAACCACCTTTTTAGAAACACTTGACCACCAGGCCTAGGCATTCCAGGCCTATCTCCTCTACTGTCTGCTAATTACCAAATATCATGCTGAGTTAGCCTTCGCTGAGTTCATAGAATCATAGCTCCCATGGCTTTTCCTTGGCAATGAAGAAGCTTAAGTATTTCCTCGTACCTAGAATCACAGAATGATAAAAAAAAATTTTTAGAGCTCATAGGGACTTTAGAGATCCTACAAGTTTAAACCTGAATTGGGCATTTCATGTAAATGCAGAATTTTACGGTAGGTTGCCTTAGGGTCTGCCAGAGGAAAAACCAAACATATATCTAGTACCCATGCATTCTCCAAGGAAATAGAACCAGGTAGACACTGGGGGCACCATCAGTGACTCTGTAATTCTATAAGGGAAGATGGGGAAAGCCATAGACTCTAAGCCTGCAGAAAAAGTGCCATGTGCGTGTGCGTGTGTGTGTGTGTGTGTGTGTGATATTTCCTTCAGAAAGAGAGGATTCAGAAGACTGGGTAAATGTACACAACATATATCTAAATAGCATGACTAATTCCCCAGCATTCCACTATGGATGTTGTTTATTTCTTACATAATAATACACAACTGGCTTTTATATTAATTCAAACAAGTAGCTGACTCTATTAGCTACTGATTCTATAAAATGCAATCCATGGCATAAAGATAACTTGGGTTCAGCACATATTTGTTTTCCATATGTATATGTGCATATATATTCTGAATTTTAAGATTTGAGTAATATCTGTAATAAGGAAAACAAGCAAATTCATATAGTCTGCTTTGCACTTTCTTTTAAGATAATTATTTTTTTAAAAAAATAAGCTTTCCTGCTGATTAGGAATTCCTGTATGACAATATCTTCTTAAATTTTTTTTTCCATAGAAACCCAGTTTCTTATAATTATAAACCTAATCAAGAGCTAGGTCCTTAATTTAACCTTACAGCAATATCATCAAATTGCCAAACATGATCACTAGGTCTGACTGCCCCGATATTACTTTTTAGAGTTAATGTTGAAAAACTATAATTTTATAATAAGATAAAAGCAGATTTTACTCAATTAATCTCTATGTAATTAAATAGAAAAATTGGTTATATTTTCTTAAAAACTAATTACTTTCAACATTTTCCCTGAAAAGTAAAGTATCAGAATTTTCTTTGACAAATATGAATCTTTTGTGAAATCACTGGAGACTTTATGGAATCAAAGTCTTTTCAAGTTCAAAAAAGACAATGAGTATCCTGCTGAAATCACCCCAAATACTGACGATGGATGTCACCTATAGGTTTAACGAGTCAGGTAGATAATCCAAAACCATGCACAGCGGTAACTAAATCATTCACGATAGCCTGGTCTAGGAGATTTAAAACCATAATTCACCCTGTACATTACAAGACAATAAAGTTAAATGTCCATATACAGAGTACAATCCTCAAAGAGATGGTCAAGTATGCAAACTGAATAGTATTTTTAAAGACCAATTTTATGTATATGCTGCCTGGATTTTTAGATAGGTTTACAACTGCTGGGCCCAATTATCTTGTTCCAAAGCTAATATAAAATAAATAATAAATAAACCCTGAAAACAGACTCTAAAAAATGTTATATCAGTGTATGTTCTTCATTGAACACAACAGAAAATTTCCACTAAGGCTAACATAAGGGGAAAAAGTGGAACTGATTGGCTTCACAAGGTAAGACAGAGAATCAAAAAAAAAATAAAATAAAATAAAAATAAAAAAGTTGAACACCCAGGTCTTAAGAAAGTAGAATACCAGGGAAGGTTCAGAGAGCGTGGAGGCAGGAACCCATGGAGAGTCTCCTTAGTCTCGTCTCCAGGATGCATGAGTTCCAATCACTTCCCACCCTGCTCCCTGTGCCAGCACTTCCAGCATGCTCCACATTCAAAATGCTGAGAAGACTGGCTCAGTCCAACCCCCCTCATCAACGTGTAGAAGGCTTCACAGTTGACAGCCTAAACAACAACAGGTGGAATGCAGGAGTGACAGTTCCCCAAAGAAAAAGCTAGTTGCTTTTACAGGAATAAAGAAAAATGGATCCTGGCAGGCCAAATCCCTTCATTCAATGTGGGTCTTCATTCAGTGTAGGTATTTGCTGGACTTCAGTAGGGAGCTAACGTGTAAGGACGTATGAATATAGGAGAGTAGTTGGATGACAACAGCATAGATGCCTTAGGAACAAGGCAATAACCTCAACTGCAAGGACACACAAGAAGGGATGGCACAGAAGCCTAAGATCCTCCCTACATTGAAGGAAAGTAAGCTTTGTTATGCCAAGTTACATCTGGCAGGAAAATTAAAAAAAAAAAAGAAGCCCATTAATTATGCTCAGTGCTAGAATACAATATCAATTCACTAGTTGGAATGCTTTTTTTAAACTTTGATATGAGTGATATATTAGATGAAAGACATTTTGTCTTTATATAGACATGCTTCTATACAAAAATGTTGACTGAATAAAAGTCCCTACTATAAAATAAAAATGTGAGATGTCCACATATTATATTTCAATGATAGGTGCTACTGGTTTCAGTGCAATTTTTAAAAGAGTAATATGTACAAATAAAAAGCTAAGAATTATTAATAAAATGAATTTGAAAAAATGTATTTGGTAATTATTCTTCCCCACCAAAGAGCACTTTTGGAGTTATGTAGGATGTAAAGAAATAAACAGTCCAGTTATAAACTTTGGACTATATTTAAATATCTACCCATCTTCTTCGATATCTTTACCATGTGTAAAATCTCTTTTGCAATACTGAAGAAAATCTAGTTCCCATGAAAGAAATTTTGGTTTATTTGAGCCTTTCAATGGTGGTTATTATAAAATATCATATTTTAAATTATATTTTAAGCTTATTGAGAACAGACACTATCGGTTCAGTTCTCCTCTAAGCTAACGTATATTTATACTATGTATATAATATATTTTAATTAATTAATTAATCCATCAATCAATGGGTAATGATTGTTTCCCCTTGAATTAGCAGGTCCAGAAAGAACAGAATTTTTTAGTATGATATAAACACATAGGATCAAGATGCTGAAGATTTTTCAATGGCAAAAATAATAAAGATATAGACTTCTCCTCTCTTCAACACAACACTATGGAATCATTCTGTATCAGACCAATCATGTTGCCTTGGTAACATAGAATAAGTGTCAGAGGTCCACCTAGGTCCAAGTACCTACATTGTGTAAACACTGCATAGCTTATACTCTTAACAGCTTTTGGGTGGGACTTGAACACGTAGGCTTTAGGAAAGTAAGACACCAGGGAACAGAACTTGAAGGCAGGAACTCAATGAGAGTCTTCTTAGATTTAGTCCTTAGGATGACGAGTTCCAAGACAATATCCTGGAGAGCAAACTGCAGTTTACTTAAGTAAGATTTTTGTTGTTGTTTTTCTAGTGAAGTGGGCCAAGAGAGACTGGATTTCCTTGAGGTCAAAATCTTACCTCTATAAAAAGCATCTCTTTCTATGTCTCTCAAAAGCATCTCTTTCTATGACTCGTCAATTTTTCATGAAGGTGAAGACTAGGATTGATAAGAAATGAGAATCAGTGCATTTTTCCAGCAATAGTTTTTGGCACTGACTACTCAGACTATTTATCACTGTGTCTTTAAATGGCCATTCATATTTGTCTGCACATTGAATTGCCATTCAGGACTTTCCACACATATTCTTACATAAGTAGATAAAAAATTTTAAGGAAACATGGAGGAAAGCTTCAAAGGATCAAAGAAGTTCAAGCACATGATCTCCAAGGAGGTTTAGAGGAAGTCCCTGAGAGGCAAAGCATCTGTTCATTTATTAACTTAGAAAATATTTATTGAGTAGCTACTTGGTGTTAAGGGCTGGAAATTCAGAAATGGTAGATCAATTCTGTGCTCTTAAGGTTTACCCTCTCTGCTTTGCCTTAATAATGGTGGCTGGGATTAGGGAATAATTCTAGGTACCAAAGACCTATTTATTTTGCCATATCATAATATTTTCTTGAATCTTTCTTCTCATTCACACATCACCTTTTCTTCTTGAGTCACTTTTTAGCTGTCTGCATTGCCTTGCCCATCACAAAATATGAATGGTTGGGGAGGGGATGAACTGATTTGATTTGCCAGACTTCGGGAGTAAGGCAGCTGGTACATCTTGTACCTGAAACAATTACTCCTATGCCTTATCTAAACACTTCCAATTGGCACATTAGACATTAACAACCTGTTCAATAGCAATTGATTAGATTAATGGTAAGATAATTGGATCCTTTCACTAGAAGAATCAAAGGTATGGACATAGCCCAATAAGATCCTATATTTCTTGAATATGTGTATTTAAAGACTTAAACTAGGGAAATCATAAACACCATCACCTTCAATACAGGGCCACTGATCTATTCCTAAGCTGGGCATGGAGTATGTGTGTGCTGAATGCATCATAAAACACAAAAAGAGAAATCAGACAGCCATACATTACGAAGACATTAAGACTTAAATATATCTTATGTTTATGTGTCCCTTCTATCTCCTCACTTTCTATCAAATGTACATCTTTCTGACCTAAGTTTCTTCATCTCTGAACAGGGTATTTCTTTCCCTTTTTAACATTTATTCATTTTCTTACCTTTCCTTTTATGTCACATGAAACTCACTGCTTACGAGCAAGAGCAATTATTCACTGTTTCTCTTATCTCTGCTTCCCCACACATTCCTTCCAGGCCTAATGCCTGTGACTATATGCCATCTCAGAATGTGCTGGTCTGTAAGCACAAATGAACATTCTCTTAACCTAAGGACATGAGTGGCAGGTGAGTGAGTGGGAGCAAAATTGCTTCTGGTAAATGCAGGTGGGTGGAAAATGTTAGCTGCCTGATATGTTCTTTTAAATGCTGTAATAATATTTCTCATTTAATTAACAGTGTGAGAAGAGCACTGGTAAAGGCTCAGAGGGATGCCTACAGTGTTCTTCCACAGCCATGCACAGAGGAGGTGGAGAACCTCTCCTGACAGGTTAAAACCACGTTAATACACAGAAAACAGGGCTGAAGGCAACCTGACACTCATAACCTAGGTAGCTGAGAGATTAACCAAAAAAATTCTAGAACTGACATAAGGTAATCTGTGCTAATGGAAGTACACAGGTAGTGTTTAGGGACAAATTCAAGAACAAAGCTTAAGATATAATGTGTAAAATTTAGCCTGAAGTTTTAAAGAAGGGACTGCCAAGAGTGGGCAGGAATCACGTGGACTCTTCTGTAAGCCCCCTTAAATACTTTTGTTAATACTTATGTAGCCTACCTGTATCTCAGAAGACATATTTTTAAATACAGAAAAAGATCGAGGAGGAAGTTACAATGAATCTTCATAACTGACAGTGATTATCTAGAGTCTAGACAAAGTAAGAGACCAACTAGAGGCAAACTAATTTAGATTTGTTCGATAAAACATGCTCAAAGTTAGGTGAATAGTATTTAGTCTGGCTGTGAATGTACTTTATTAGCTTCCTCTAAAAGATGACTAGTTTGGAGAAGCTGGCTCTAGTCAAATAAGTTTCATGGCACTCAAATCCAAAGGAAAAACAATGCCTACAATCATGTTGGACACTTTTAATAGAATTTCCTATCTGTGAGTATGAAATGGTGAAGGAACCATTAGTGACTGAACGCTTCATCAAGACAGGCTATAATAGAGGTCAGTACTTCTATTAATTGTGGGGTTATTTTTCAGAGAAGTAACAAAAGCTTTGGCCACCATAGACAGAAGTCAGAAGATAAGAAATGTAATCATTCCTAAAGAAAAATGTGCATTTTCAAGACCTAGGCAATATGAATATAAAATTGTATGTATGTGTATGTATATGTGTATATATATATGCATGTGTGCATATTACATGTTTACACATGTATATATATATGTATATGTGTACATATATGTGATTTAACTGAAAAAAATCATCTAAGATTGGCTATAAATTTTCCCTATATAAAATTTCAAAAACAGGCAGCATTTTAAAAGATGAACATAAATTCATGGCCAACTAGAATTTTACCTCATCAGAAAAAAGTGCTTATTTTTAATAAACCTAGGTAGCTGTGAGATTAACCAAAAAAATTCTAGAACTGACATAAGGTAATCTGTGCTAATGGAAGTACACAGGTAGCATTTAAGGACAAATTCAAGAACAAAGCTTAAAGAGAATGGACTTGAGGATATGGGGAGGGGGAAGGGTAAGCTGTGACAAAGTGAAAGAGTGGCATGGACATATATACACTACCAAACGTAAGGTAGATAGCTAGTGGGAAGCAGCCGCATAGCACAGGGAGATCAGCTCGGTGCTTTGTGACTGCCTGGAGGGGTGGGATAGGGAGGGTGGGAGGGAGATGCAAAAGGGAGGGGATATGGGAACATATGTATATGTATAACTGATTAAATTTGTTATAAAGCAAAAAAAAAAAAAAAGAACAAAGCTTAAGATCTAATGTGTAAAATTAGCCTGAAGTTTTAAAGAAGAAATAATTTTATTAAGTATATAACACTGAAAGATTCACAGCTTTTCCACGAGCATAAAGAAGAAAGCTAGAAAAAAGATTATATATCCTATGATATGAAGGTTTTCACACAGAGGTTGTGAGGAATACAACAATACGGACAGAGCCTCTGCCTACAAAGATCTTACAACCTACAGGTTGAGGCAGACAGATGCAGCAAATAGTTTTAATAAATGTCTGGATGTGATACATAGAGATTGGTCAGGAGGAAAATATTATTTACAATGCTGGCTGTAATTTGAGCTAAAGGATAGAAGCATTCATTCCAAGGAGAGATTACTCTTACCTTCTGGAAAACCTCTTTCTGGAATTCTTTGGTTGTATTCCCTCTCCCCACCCTTGTAGGTTTATCAAAAAGAAAGGAGATCAAGAAGTAATGAAGAATAGGAATGTGGGCTTGCCCTCTAGCAGCTCTAGAATGAAGAATTGTTTTATGAAGTGGTACAGGGATCTAGAGAAGATGAAGAGAAAAAGGGTCACATGAGGACTCTGGGATCTTAGGGGAAATAGATTGTTATGGGTTGAATAGTGTCACCCAAAATCCATAGGTTGAAGTCCCAACCCATTGTATCTCAGAATGTAATTGTTTTTGGAGATTAGGCCTTTAAAGAAGTGGTTATTTTCAAATGAGGCTTTTAGAGTGGGTCCATAACCAGTATGACTAGTGTCCTCATTTAAGAACAGGAAAAGACACCAGGGACATGTGCACACATAAGGATGACAATGTGAAGAGGCAACAAGAAGGCAGCCATGTGCAAGCCAAAGAGAGAGGCCTCAGAAGAACCCAACCTTGCCAACACGTTGATCTCAGACTTCTAGTCTCCAGAACTGTAAGGAAATAAATTTCAATAGTTTAAACCACCTAGTCCATGGTATTTTGTTATGGTAGCTCTAGCAACCTAATAATAGAATTAGAGAAGTCAGGATAAAAAAAGAATATTAAAATGAAAAAAGAACATCTAATTCTAAATGTTTTTATTTTGTGTGCTGTATTCTATGTCCCTTTATTATCATCAAGCCCTTAAAAAACTCTATTTATAAAACAATTTTGTGGGCTTCCCTGGTGGCGCAGTGGTTGAGAGTCCGCCTGCCAATGCAGGGGACACGGATTCATGCCCCGGTCCGGGAGGATCCCACATGCCGCAGAGCGGCTGGGCTCGTGAGCCATGGCCGCTGAGCCTGCGCGTCTGGAGCCTGTGCTCCACAGCGGGAGAGGCCACAACAGTGAGAGGCCCGCGTACCACAAAAAAAAAAAAAAAAAAAAAAAATTGTGCTTGTAGTAACTTGGGGGACTAGAAGAGAAGAGGTGTTTGAGGAAACACAGAGCAGAGACAGACATCAGTGAAAATGAGGGAGTCTATAAACACACAATTAAGAATGCAACAAGAGTAGGAGGATTCTAGGAAGATGGTGAAGTAGGAAGCATCAAAAATCTCTCCTCCCCACCTAGACAACAATTGCCCTGGCAGAATCTAGCTGATGTAACCCTTTTGGAATTCTGGAGTCTATTAAAGACTTGCAACTTCCAGGAGAAGGCTAGAATGGTAAATTGTGGTTAATTTTGGTCAATTTCAGTTCTTAACACAGTAGCAGCTACCCACTGCCCACCCCTCAGCCCCATGGCAAGCAGTTGTGTATGTGTTGCTGGAGCAGCCTGCACCAGCTTGTGGAAACCAGAATGAGCAAAAAGGACCCTGTGTTCCAAAGATTACAGATCTGTGTTCTGATTGCTTCACAACACAGATGCAAAAATAAAGAGGAAGAGGCCATTGTTCTTTCACCTCCTTCCATTATTGCAAACTCCTTCCCCTTCAGGCTAAAGTAAATGTCATAAGCATTAAAGGGTTGGCAACATTTATCCCCTCATTTTTCTCTTTTTTCCTCTTTTGAGAGCCAGGCATTGAAGATTAAGATATTTAAAAGCAACCACATATATGAGGGGAATTAAAGAATCACTGCACAAGCCCAGAGGAAGACAGGCTCAGAAAATACTGGAAAAAACTTAAGTTTACCCCTCAGACTCATCTGTATCACAGAGGCAGTCTATAATAATCATAAAAACTCTCCAATCAAAAGACAGATTAGCAGAAGTCAAAAAAATTAACAAACTATATGCTATCTACAAGACATGCACTTTAAATCAAAAGACATGAATAGGTTGAAAGTGAAAGGATGGAAAATGATATTCCATGCAAACAGTAACTAAAAGAGAACAGAGGTGGCTATACTACTACCAAACAAAGTAGACTTTATATCAAAAATGGTTACAAGACAAAAAGAAGGGTATTATATATCAATAAAAGTTTCAATGTAGCAAAAAGATATAATAATTATAAATATTTGCACACATAATAACAGATCATCAAAATATATGAAGCAAAAATTGAAAGAAATGAAACAGAAAAACAGTTCTACAATAATATTTGGAGAATTCAATATCCCATACTCAATAATGTATAGAAAAAACAGACAGAAGATAAGTAATGAAAAAGAGAACATAAACGATACAACAAAACAAGTAGGTCTAACAGACATATACAGAACACTTTACCCACCAACAGAATACACATTCTTTTCATGTGCCCATGGGACATTCTCCAGGAAGGACTGTACGTTAGCTCACAAATTAAATATCTGGAGATAGATATCATACAAAGTATCTTCTCTGACTACAACAGGGTAAAGTTAGAAATCAATTGAAAAAAAAAGGAGAACTGGAAAATTCACAAAGTTGTGGAAATTAAAGAATACACCCTTAAACAGTCAAAGAAGAAACTACAATGGATCAAAGAAAAAAATACAAGGGGCTTTAGGAAATACTTAGGGATGAATGAAAATGAAATCACAACATACCAAAACTTATAGGACACAGTGAAAGCAGCACTGAAGGGGAAATTCAGAGTTAAAAAATATTACATTAAAAAAACAGAAAAAAATATCAAATTAACAACCTAACTTAACCATTTACAGAACTAGAAAAATAAGAACCAAACTCAAAGATATCAGAAGGAAGGGGATAATAAAAATGAGAACAGATAAGTGAAATAAAGACTAGAAAAATAACAGAAAAAAATTTTAAAAAAATACAAGTTAGTTATTCTAGAAGCAAAACAAAATTGACAAATCTATAGCTAGAAAAATTAAGAAAAAAAAGACTCAAATTAATTAAAATCAGAAATGAAAGTGGAGGATTTCCCTGGTGGCACAGTGGTTAAGAATCTGCCTGCCAGTGCAGGGGACACAGGTTTGATCCCTCGTCTGGGAGGATCCCACATACCACGGAGCAACTAAGCCTGTGTGCCACAACTACTGAGCCTGCACTCTAGAGCCTACATGCCACAACTACTGAGCCTGCATGCCACAACTACTGAGCCCATGTGTTGCAACTACTGAAGCCCACGTGCCTAGAGCCCATGCTCCACAACAAGAAGCTACAGCAATGAGAAGCCCATGCGCTGCAATGAGGAGCAGCCCCTGCTTGCTGAAACTAGAGAAAGCTCACATGCACCAGGGAAGACCCAACGCAGTCAAAAAAAATAAATGAATAAATAAATTAAAATAAATAAGTAAAAGAAATGAAAATAGGACATTACTACCAATTCTACAGAAATATTTTTAAAAGATTATGAAGGAGTACTATGAGCAATTGTATACCAACAAATTGGATAACCTAGATGAAACAGACAAATTTCTAGAAACACAAAACCTACCAAGACCAAATGATGAAGAGATACAAAATGTGAACAGACATAACTACTAAGGAGATTGAATCAGCAATCAAAAATCTCCTGGCAAAGAAAAATCCTGGACCTGGTGGCTTCACCAGTGAATTCTACCAAACATTTAAGAAAGAATTAACACCAATCCTTTTCAAACCTTTCCCAAAAAGTGAAGAGAAAGGAACACTCTCCAACTCATTCTATGAGGGCAGCATTACCGATACCAAAATCAGAAAAAAAAAAAAAAAATCAAGAAAACTAGAGAATAACTCTTATGAACATTGATGCAAAAATCCTCAATAAAACACTATCAATAAAAAAATCATCTCAATAGATGCAGAAAAAAGCTTTTGATAAAACTCAATATCCATTTAATAAAAACTTTTCAGAAAGTTACATAATAAAGGCCATATATGACAAACCCACAGCTAACATCATACTCAATGGTGAAAAGCTAAAAGCATTTCCTCTAAGATCAGGAACAAGACAAGGATGTCCACTCTCTCCACTTTTATTCAATATGGTTTTGGAAGTCCTAACCAAAGCAATCAGAGAAGACAAAGAAATAAAAGGAATCCAAATTGGAAAAGGAGAAGTAAAACAGTCACTGTTTGCATATGACATGATGCTATACATAGAAAATCCTAAAGACGGTACCAGAAAACTACTAGAGCTCATCATTGAATTTGGTAAAGCTGCTGAATTCAAAATTAATATACAGAAATCTGTTGCATTTCTATACAATAATAATGAACTATCAGAAAGAGAAGTTAAAAAACAATCCCATTTACTGCCTCATCAAAAGGAATAAAATACTTAGGAATAAACCTACTTAATGAGGCAAAACACCTGTACTCCAATATCTATAAGACACTGATGAAAGAAACTGAAGACAACACAAACAGATGGAAAGATATACTGGGTTCTTGGATTGGAAGAATCAATATTGTTAAACTGACCATCCTACCCAAGGCAATCTACAGAGTCAATGCAATCCCTACCAAATTACCAATGGCATTTTTCACAGAACTAGAACAAAAAAATCTTAAAATTTCTATGGAAACACAAAAAGCCCCAAATAGTCAAAGCAATCTTGAGAAAGAAAAACAGAGCTAGAGGAATCAGGCTCCCTGACTTCAGACTACACTACAAAACTACAGTAATCAAAACAGTATGGTACTGGCACAAAAACAGACATATAGATCAATGTAACAGGATAGAAAACCCAGAAATAAACCCACGCACATATGGTCAATTAATTTATGACAAAGGAAGCAAAAATATACAATGGAGAGAAGACAATCTCTTCAATAAGTGGTGCTGGGAAAACTGGACAGCAGCTACATGTAATAGAATGAAATTACCACATTATCTAACACCATATACAAAAATAAACTGAACATGGATTAAATACCTAAATGTAAGACTAGATACTATAAAACTCCTAGAGGAAAACATAGGCAGAACACTCTGACACAAACTGCAGCAATATCTTTTTGGATCCACCTCCTAGAGTAATGAAAATAAAAACAAAAATAAACAAATGGGACCTAATGAAATTTAAAACCTTTTTTCACAGCAAAGGAAACCATAAACAAAATGAAAAGACAACCCACAGAATGGGAGAAAATATTTGCAAATGATGTGACTGACAAAGTATTAATTTCCAAAATACACAAACAGCTCATACAGCCCAATATTAAAAAAAAAAACAAAAAAAAAAAACAACTCAATCAAAAAATGGGCAGGAGATCTAAAAAGACATTTCTCCAAAGAAGATATACAGATGGCTAACAGGCACGTGAAAAAAAAAATGCTCAACATTGCTAATTATTAGAGAAACGGAAATCAAAACTACAATGAGGTATCACCTCATACCATTCAGAATGGCCATCTTTAAAATGTCTACAAATAACAAATGCTGGAGAGGTAGTGGAGAGAAGGGAACCTTCCTACACTGTTGGTGAGAATGTACATTGGTGCAGCCACCATGGGTAACAGTATGGAGTTTCCTTAAAAAACTAAAAATAGAGTTACCATATGATCCAGCAATCCTACTCCTGGGCATATATCCAGAGAAAACTATAATTTGAAAAGATACATGTACCCCAATGTTCATAGTAGCACTATTTACAGTAACCAAGACATGAAGGCCACCTGAGTGTCCATCAACAGACTAATGGATAAAGAAGATGTGGTATATATACACAATGCAATATTACTCCATCATTAAAAATAATGAAATAATGTCATTTGCAGCAACATGGATGGATCTAGAGATTATCATACTAAGTGAAGTAAGCCAGACAAAAAAAGACAAATAGCATATGACATCACATATGTAGAATCTTTTAAAAATGATACAAATGAACTTACATACAAAACAGAAATAGACCCATAGACTTAGAAAACTAACTTATGGGTACCAAAGGTGGAAGGGGGGTACATGTACATTGGGGTACATGTACAAGTAATGCCACTTGACACTCAGTACCTACCTTCTAAGAGTTTTAATAAGCTTGACAAGTATTATTACAATATTAAATGCATTTTACTAGAGACGAATTGAGGTATGAGAATGTTAAGTGTCTGACTCCATGTCACCAAACAAGTCAACCATTGAGATGAAAACCAAACTCTTGTCATCTGCACCTTAGCTACTAGATTTCTGATTGTATTTTGATCTATTATCCCTAAATTATATAGAATTTCAACAAAAAACAAACAAACCAAACTACAACAACAGAGGATGATCAGAAAATCATTGCTGGCAATCACTTCTTGCTTTTCAAAGCCGCTATACAGTTAACATTTCATTTACTGATGAATTTTTGGTGTTACCCAAACTACAATCAGCCTACAAATTTCTCTACAGGCAACTGATCTACACTTGAGAATTGGAATGTTGCAAGTTGAGCTTTTCCAGGACCCTAGAGTCTGAACTTCTAATGATGGAAGTTCTGCGAACAAGGAAGTGGTGATGTCTATACAATCATCCCTCAGTAATCATGTGGAATTGGTTCAAGGACCCCCTGTTGGATACCAAAATCCTTGAATGCTCAAGTCCCTTATATAAAATGGTGTTGTGCATACTCCTTAGCTGAATAAATAGTGGTTCAGACAAGATGCAAGATGCATCCCCCGACAGCTGTATCACCTCTTTAATCCTGCTCCTGCCTTGGGCCAGGCAACATAAAAGGACAATTCCCTTTGGTAAATTAGTCATCTAATTCACAGAATTGATATCATGTGAAATGAATTAGTACATTTATATGAAAATTGCTTTGAAATGTATGCTATCTTTCCAGATTCAGGCTACTCTGTCTTCTTTGTCCATTGTCACTATTATGATCATCGTTATATTATTACTGAGAAAAGAAAGAGACTATTTCAACCACTGTTGGGCAAAAGAACTCTGAACTGTGTTCCAAGCTGAATTGTTTGGGGTTGCTGTTTGTTGCTGGGACAGTATTTGAAATAAATAAATAAAATCGAAAAAATAAAACTTTCTTAATTAAAAAATAATTTTAGAAACATTTTTAAAGAAAATGTATGAATTAAATTTAGCAAATTCATAAAATACCTAAAAAATAAAAATAGTAAATATAAAAACCCTTAGTTCGACCATTTAATGCTAAACACTACTAACATTTACTGTTCTTTTCTACAAGGGTATTTTTTCTGTGCACAAGTTTGGTTTTTGTCTTATACTGTGAATATCAGAGTATACATAAAATGTTGCATCTTTCCTTTTTTCTCTTCTTTTTTTATCAAAAGCATCTTTTGTTATTTATAATAACACCAGTGCTTAAGGGTAGATTTCATGTGTAATATCTATAAGGCATTTTCTTAACTTTTATAGCTGAGGATCATAACATTATCCTGAAATTAAGCATTGAGAAGAAACTGAATATAATCAACAATTTACATTGAGAGCATTCTAAATTATTACTTTAGTAACTGAATCCTCTAGTGTTTTCAGGATTAAAATCACACTTCCCCCTCCCCGTGTCCTCAAGTTCATTCTCTAGTAGAAGGGGAAAAGGTAAGCTGGGACAAAGTGTGAGAGTGGCATGGACATATATACACTACCAAATGTAAAACAGATAGCTAGTGGGAAGCAGCCGCATAGCACAGGGAGATCGGCTCTGTGCTTTGTGACCACCTAGAGGGGTGGGATAGGGAGGGTGGGAGGGAGACACAAGAGGGAGGAGATATGGGGATATATGTATATGTATATGTATAGCTGATTCACTTTGTTATACAGCAGAAACTAACACACCATTGTAAAGCAATTATACTCCAATAAAGATGTTAAAATAAATAATAAAATAAAGGGGTTATGAAAAAAATCACAACACACTTTTCTATACACTAAAGTCTCATTTTGTATAAAAACGCTTCAAAATGTAGACATTTGGGCTTCCCTGGTGATGCAGTGGTTGGGAGTCTACCTGCCAATGCAGGGGACACAGGTTCGAGCCCTGGTCTGGGAAGATCCCACATGCCACGGAGCAACTGGGCCTGTGCGCCACAACTACTGAGCCTGCACTCTAGAGAGCCCGTAAGCCACAACTGCTGAAGCCCGTGCGCCTGGAGCCCATGCTCTGCAACAAGAGAGGCCACCGCAGTGAGAAGCCCGTGCACCACAGTGAGGAGTGGCCTCCGCTCGCCGCAACTAGAGAAAGCCTGCGTGCAGCAACAAAGACCCAGTGCAGCCAAAAATAAATAAAATACATTTATATAAAAAAAAAAACATATATACATATAAATTTAACAAACTATATGTGTATACACATGCATTATATATACATTTTAAAAATGTAGACATTTGGAACTTCCCTGGTGGAGCAGTAGTTAAGAATCCGCCTGCCAATGCAGGGGACACGGGTTCAAGCCCTGGTCTGGGAAGATCCCACATGCCGCGGAGCAACTAAGCCCATGCGTCACAACTACTGAAGCCCGTGTGCCTAGAGCCTGTGCTCTGCAACAAGAGAAGCCACCGCAATGAGAAGCCTGGGTGCAGCAACAAAGACCCAAAGCAGCCAAAATAAATAAATTAATTAATTTTTTTTAAAAAACCTTTTTAAAAAAAAATGTAGACATTTATGTGAACTTGTATTATTTGTGACTACTTTATTTGTAGGATAATAACTGTTGTACATATTTTTACTAGGTACAAATTTACTTTTTATAATATTTATCTGACTAACTATACACTAAGTTCATTAATATTCAGGGAGTTTTGCTACTAATATAGCAGGATTTACACTTCAGAACCAACAAACTTTTAGAACACAATCTGTAAGTTGGAGAGGTGCTGCCATTAAATGCTGTGGGTCTCATCAATTCCCTATAAGGAATACTCTGAATTCTGATAAATACAATCATTATAAGGTAAAACACCCACTGGGTGGATTAATTTTAAATACTGATGATGAACTACTCCTGAATCTCATTACCTATTTCTCTAATACAAAAATCTTGTGTCTCTCATTTTGGATAAAATGTGTGATGAAAAAGAATTCTTTCTTATTACAATGACAAAATATTTTCTCTTCACAGACCACACCAGAGCTTGACCTAATGTTTCAAAAACAAAAGACAAAACAAACAGTAACAATAACACTTCTTACATTAGGGACTGGAGTGGGATTGCAGTTTTATCCTTGAAACTACACAAGCACTTCATGAAAACCAGAGTTTAATTTTTGTTGTTAATGGTTCTTTGGATTTACACAAATAAAGAACATTTCTCTACTATCAGTCAATCTGTCTTTAAGCATTTGTTCTTAACACAGTTCTTACATTTAACTAACAAAAGCGGTGTTTTGATTTATACATTCAGCTATCTCCAGATTAGGTATTTTTACTGATGTCAAAATAAAACTTAAAGGAAATTGAAGGAGAACACACTGCAAAGATGCCCCTGTGAGGTCAATTAGCACCTATTAATATTTATGTAATCCATCACTTAATGCCAAATCAATCTTTCTAAAACATCTTTTGTCCATCAGTTCCATGTTTAATAACCTCTCCACAGGTATTAAATAAAACCTAACTATTTAGCTCTGTATTTAAGACAGCCATCAATATAATTTGTCCTCTCTATTAGTATAAGAAAACAATTTCAAACCTTTTACCTTGTATTCTTCCTTTCTTCATCCTACCAGTTCAAATACTATTTCCCCTACCACACACAGATTCATTATTGAATTTATTGGCCACTATGCTACATTTTCTTTAACGTCATAGCCCATTCACCTCTTTTCTTTTCATGATTTTCATGACTGCTAATAATAAATTCTGTAGAACCCTTTCTTCTTCATAAAAATTATGTGTACCTATAACACACAAACACACAGACACATACAATACTTATACATTAAAAAAAACATCATTGGTCTTCTTTAACCAGTAAGGTAACAGAGAATGCATTTAGCTTGAAAATAGATAGTTAATTGGGACCAGAATTAGAGCCAGCAACTCAGTTCAGCACATCTGTCTGAGTGTACCATGACCCAGGTATCAACACCGCTCCCTCTTCTACCCCAGACCCCAGAAAGCAGAGCCATGACCTGGCCTCTATGCCAAGGGGCGGGGGATAGCATTAAACTTTGGAGTGCCTTTCTGAGAATTTTTGTTTCTGTCTAGGGCCTAAAACCTGGCAGAGCTGTTCCTCCCCTTCACAGTGCCCTCTTCTGTGTGGAGTCAACCAAATGTCCTAAAGGGCACCAAGGCTCATGACTACAGTGTCAACCTGGGGTCCCATAACCAGGCCCACTTCCAGGTGAGTGGTCTGGTCAGTGAACTGCTCCTGCTGGCTGATGTGATATCTCCTTCAAGGGGTATATGAGATTAAACTACCAGAATGGTGCTGACTCACTAATCTGGGGGGACTTTTCACAGTCACATAGATAGAGGCCTCTATGAAAACATTTTCTCATTACCCACTCACCCTAGGGGTGGCCTTCCTTCTGTGGGTAAGAAGAAGAATGAGAAGAGGTTGCAACAATGCAGAGAATAATTTAATACTGTACATTGGTAGTGGATTTTAGAATTCATAAAATATGATCCTCATAAGAATTTAAGTAATTAGTTCAATAAATATTTATCCAGGGTCTTCTGTTGTGGCACTGAATTCGTTGCTGAGGATTCGTAGATTTACAAGGTAGATGGTATCCATGATGTCTTGAGACTTGCAGTCTCACTGTGTAGACAAAAATTAAACTAATTATAGAAATAATCATCATGTAAACATCACAATAAGGTTGACTTGAGAACTCCCCCAACCCCTCAATTAGAGGACCACCTCACCCAGTCTGTATGGTAGATATGGCCATAAGATAATTAAATTATTTAAATTTACAGCTGATTGAATTGAATTTGACAAAGTTAAATTAACCTTGGTCAAGGACACATAGCGTGTAGATGACAGAATTAACACGTGTAATAGGATTTACGCTCAGCCTGTTCTTTTTACTATCAGTAATTTCTTCGACCAAAAAATAGTGAATCCTACCCAATTTAAAAGAGTTCATTCTTTTTTTTTTTTTTTTTTTTTTGCGGTACGCGGGCCTCTCACTGTTGTGGCCTCTCCCACTGTGGAGCACAGGCTCCGGACGTGCAGGCTCAATGGCCATGGCTCACAGGCCCAGCCACTCCGTGGCACATGGGATCCTCCCGGACCAGGGCGCGAACCCGCGTCCCCTGCATCGGCAGGCGGACTCCCAACCACTGCACCACCAGGGAAGCCCCATAAGGTAGCTTTTAAAGACATAAAAACCACCATCAATGAACAGCTTAATTGTATTATTGACTATAAATTTAATAGGTATGGTAACTATAAATAAAGATGATCACTTTTAATTGATCTAACCAAGGATATGTCCTTATATGTTCTCAGTGTCATGCAGGGAAGTAAAACAGTCTGCTGGAACAGAAAGTGACTGGGTGGCCAGAGCAACCTCGCTGAGAAGGTGAGAAAGAAAAGAAGGACCCAGACTCGGAGATCCAGGGATGGGCATTTCAATAAGTGAGTACAGCTAGTCTGAGTCATGGAAAATAAAGTATATGTTACTGGAAATTAAGAAAAGGCCAGATCATGTGTGGCATTTGTAGGCCGAGGTAGGAATTTGGATTTTATTTTAAAAGCTATGGGAAGACTGTGATGAGTTCTAAGCAGAGAAGTGACATGATGTGACTTAAATTTTTAAAAGATTGTTCAGATCAAGTGGGCATGTGGATTGGAATAAAAGTTGGTCCAACTGGAAATGATACTTAAGAAGCCTCTAAAGGAAGTCAGAAGGTATAGGACGAAAAAAAAAAAAAAAACTGACCACAGTTAGATGCCATAATAATCAGCACAATCAAAAAGATTTGTGATAAACAGAAGAACCAGGGTGAGAAGAAATATTCTGACAAGGAAGGAAAAGAGTCATACATGGATAACCTGATGCAATGTCATAATCTGGATTCATGTGCAGGCAAATGTAGAATTAAGAGAGAGAAACCTAATCATTGTCATAAACCCAGATGCATTCTGTGTTCAGAATTTCTGATTCAGCATTCTGTAGTCACTGGCTTCCCCATCTGTAAAACTCTATATACCTGGAGCCTTTTTAGGGAACCACCATACACTCGGTGATAGCAACATTTCACTGAGAAGAAGGGCTTTAGATACAGGCCATATGAGTATGAGCAACTGATTCAGCATCACTTATCCATGATCTTCTCATTGGTAAAATGGGGTCATCAATAGCATCTACCTCCTAGGTTGCTCCTAGGGTTGCTATAAGTAGAAAAAGGATAATCTATATAAAGTGCTAAGCACAGGACTTGAACCACACGAAATTACAATTAGCTATTATTAATATTATTACTTATATGTCAGACTAAAGTTATAAAATCTATGGTTATTAAAATCAATTAGGGGGCTTCCCTGGTGGCACAGTGGTTGAGAGTCTGCCTGCCGATGCAGGGGACACGGGTTCGTGCCCTGGTCCGGGAAGATCCCATATGCCGCGGAGTGGCTAGGCCCGTGAGCCATGGCCGCTGAGCCTGCGCATCCGGAGCCTGTGCTCCACAACGGGAGAGGCCACAACAGTGAGAGGCCCGCGTACCGCAAAAAAAAAAAAAAAATCAATTAATGTTTCTTATATTTTGGTTGGCATATAATTGATGTATACCTCATTAGCTGGTATTATCTAAGATTAATGATATATTCATGTAATCATGCCCTATATTTCCTTTATCTCTGTGCTTTTGCCTATCTTTATTTTCTTTGTTGACCTGATGAATAAAGAAAAGTATCACAATCTCTACCCATTTTTGCCTGCCTCCCTCATTGGTACCCTCCTGAGGCAACCAATTTAAACAGCCTGGTTATATGTCTGTTCTCATATCCCTCCATGCTCATATTAACCTATCCACCTATTATGGGGGTAGTGTTTAGAAAGTGGGGTCTGCATGATATAAATGACTCTGACTTAACAGTGCATCGTGGACATTCTGCCACATTAATAGATTCAGATCTAACTCACTCTTATCAAAGACTGAAAAATATTTCATAATATGAATATACCATATCATCTTCAAGCATTCTTCTATTGATGGATATTTGGATGGATTATAGCTTTGTTTTTTTATTTGCTTTTATCTCTTACAACTATTATTATAGTAAACAAACACAGCATGGACTTATAGTATTACAACTGATAGGCTCAATGCATCAAAATCAGAATGCTAAATCAAATTCTGCTTTCTACTTTATATTTTTCATTGTACAGGGATGTAGTATAGGTACATTGAACTGAATTCTGACAAAATGCACTTAGGTTTTCAGTCTTCACTAGCACTCTTATAGAAATAAATGTTTGCTTTATTTTAAAGGAGATATTTACTCCCTTTTTGTTTGTGTCTCCCTTTTGGTTTCATCAGATCTAAACAAGTGAAGGATATTAATAAGCTGCTGAGTTCTTTCCTATAAAGTATTTCCTTTGGTCTCTCTCTCCACTAAGGATTCTCTATTGCAGATGTCCAAGTTCTATGAGTCATTGGGAATACCCGATGAAACAGATATTAACTACTTGACATATCTAGCACTGTGTGTTTGTGCATGTACACATAGTACACGTATGCACGTGTGCATTATATGTGTATAAAAAAATGTATATTGTTTATCTCTTGACTAAACTTTTCTCACTGAAGAGTGTATAGGAGAACAAAGTGAATACAAATTGTTCATTGCTAAAAATAAAGGAAATATTAGTACTATAATGGGCATACTCTTCATTATGTCTTACAACAAAATATTTTTTCCCAGAGGAAGCCATCATTAAAGTTATATGGGAAAGAAAAGGAAAAATAAGATTCACTCTGCAAATTTTCAATTTTAGCACTACTTTTCAAAAACACATCAGCTGTATAAACTGGAGATTTCTTGGAGAACAATCTATACCTGGAGCCCAAGGGGTTTTTGACAGAATTTGAAGATCTGCTATTCAAGATTTCATGGTGCTTATTGGAGAATTTATTCTCTCTAAGAAATGGGTCTTCTTTTCAGCGGTTGTTAAGTTGACTACCACAGAGGTCGCCTCTTAGACATCAATTTAATGCATCTTGATGTGTTACCATCCCTGTTATGAACACCTGCATGTGAACATCAGTGTTCTTGTTGGCCTAAGTGCCTCAGGACTACACAATATGGGCATGACTCTAAGACAGGAGCTGGCAAACTATGACCCAAGGGCCAAATCTGGCCCATGGCTTGTTTTTTTAAAGTCTTCAAGAAAAATTTTTTTTTCATTTGTAAAATGTTGCAATTAAAGAAAAAAAGAACATGTGAAATGTGGCCTACAGAATCTAAAATACTTACCCTCTATCCCTTATAGAAAATGTTTGCTGACCTTTGCTTTAAGGTAATGTTTAAATATATTTTTCATTTTTAAAAAAATCTCCAAACTTGTTATTTGTTACAGCTTTTGCCTCTTTGGGGAGTAAAAAGTGCACTCTTTCTCAATTTGACTCAAAGGTGAAAAAGGACACAGTGCTTTACTATGCTGAGTTGCATTTGCTGAAACACACACACACACACACACACACACACACACACGGACAGTCTTGAAGGAAAGACTGCTTAAAAAGGGAAACGCATAATGCACATTCACTTTGACTATAAATGTTATTAATCCCCTTTTGTCTGCTTCCCATCAACAAAGAAGGGATAGTTATTATCTTCCCCAACTATCTCACAGGAATGTTAAAACTGAGATAAAAAGATATCTGAGCTCTTCACTAGATGCTATACTGATCCACAGCATTGCAATGATAATATATTACTTAAGAGATTATTAATGAAAAATTATCCCACAAAAATAACTATCCTAGGAGAAAGTTTGGAGGTGGCAGTGTCACCTTGCTATGTACTTTGGAGTATGTTTTCATATCTGAAGGCTCTAACTATTTTCTCCTTCCTCCTTTAAGTCTCTATAGAGGTAAACTCCATTTCCTGTGCCATTGATTACCAGTAGGTACCTTGCTTACTCAGATGTCTCATGGTTCAAAAATGAGTCATCATGGTGATAAACTTGATAAAAATGATGCCATGGATACACAGAGCAGACATGCAAGGGAAATCCAGAATTCTATTATTTTAAAGCTAAAAGGACATTATCATCGCTTACCTAGTTCCCTTATTATGGCTTATCTGGTTCCTTTACTCCTATAAACAGACACTGAGAGATGAAATGGGCTTGCCCTTATAATAGAACCAGGATTAGGTCTTAGGGCTCTTGAGTTCTCATCCAGTATTTTTTGCAATAAAAAAGAAAAAGGAAATAGGAAGAAAAGATTAAACATGGAGCTTGGAAAACAAGAAAATGAAAGAAAATGGAATATGTAAGCACATATTTTAAAGTATGTAGAAGATGACATATAGGATCTCTATGTGAGGAGAAATAGGAAGAAAGCCTCAAAGTGGGTGGCAAACTGGCAACGTATGTTCTTATTCACCAATGCCAGGATTATCTCAGTGAACTTGGGCCAAACTGCCATGACAATAATTAGCTCCAGTACTTTGACAGATCATTATGAAAACATTAGCAGGGCATTAGTGAGAATTACCCATTTTTCACACATTGATTACATGCCACAGTTGGCTCGTTAGTGTATTGGTGCCTAAGAGCTGCGCTCTAACTAGCACTTTCCTCCTTCATCTGAGATCTAAACCTGCTAACCTCAAAATAAGCCATGCAAAGGGACTTCGTTAAACAAGTACAAATCCGTTTCACTTGTTTAGGAAGAAACTCATTAATCAAACCAGAGAATTATTTGGCCCATCTCTGCTCAGCAGTGCACAGTAATCTACCAACTTCCCCTTTAAGATGACCCATCACGCGTTTTAAGATGACCCATCATGCGTTTTAAGGACAAAACCCAGCAGCACCATCCTCCATATTTTCTCTGCTTACTTCCTAGGCTGCTGCTGCTATCTCAGGTCTCAATTCAGGAAGAGGTTGCCTCTCACTTTATTGTCTTTAGTTCAAGGTTTATTCCTATATTTCATCCATCTCAGTCATTAACTGCCTTGGCCTATGGAACCACTAAATCCGTTGTCCTCAGCAGTCTGTACATTAGAATCACCCGGAAAGATTTCAAGGGAATGCTGAGGTATGGTCCACATCCCACTCCAAATGACTCAGAATTTCTGGAAGTGGGACCTGGGCATCTGTGTTTGCTTATTTGTGTTAAGCTCACAAGATGAGTCTGATGCACAGTGGGGGTTGGGAGTGACTGCATTTTCAAATATATATTTAGATTCATTAACCTGGAGTACCGGGTGATGTGGGATATACAGAGGGATAAAGTTAACAAATCAGTTGTCTTATTCCCAATATTGGTGAGAGATGGTGCATTGTTCTCAGTATATGTGAACAGTCTAAAATACCTAAGCAGAGAATAAGTAATGTTGAGGGGGCATTTTGTGATTTTTTTTACCCTTTTCTTGCATAACACCACCTGTCCACCCACACAGGAAACACATTTAATTTTGAGTCATATATTTTAGAAGGTGCAATTCTCTCACACGATTTTATAAGTGATTATCTTTTGCTAATTTGAAGAAGTCCAGCATGCATACCCAGGGCAAAGCTCCCTCCCCTCCCTTTCCTTCCCTTCACTTTCAAAAGCGTATGTCAAAATAACACTGACTAGAATATGTGAAATGAATTATTGAGATGCTTGGAGCTAAGCAGCCTCCGGGGCTGGTCGGATTATAGGACAAGCAGGGGTGTGTGTTAAGTCACTGAGCTGTACTCAGTCATGGGGTCGGAATCTGGATCCTTTTATTTCCACAGGAAACTCAAGAAGGAGGAATAATACACGACAAAACCAAAGAGAAAGAAGGTGAGGGGGAAGTACTCTGTTTATATGTCTCTCTCTCTCTCTTTCTTGCTCCCTCTACCTCCCCCCCCACCCTCTCTCTCTCTCTCTCTCTCTCTCTCTCTCTCTGTCTCTGTCTCTGTCTCTCTCTCTCTCTCTGGCTGAAAAGCAAGATTGAAATTAAGCAGAATTGAAATGAGCTGCACAACTTTGGCCAAGATATTTCCCATCTTCTGGATTCAGTTTCCGTATCTGCCACATGAGAAAACTGATTAAAATTCTTTTGATTCTCAGCAAGCAGTAAAGTGTTACGATTCTATGAGAAAACTTCTTAGAGCCCCAAATAGTAGGGGACACGTAAGCTGCCTTCAGCAATGTAAGGCAGACCTTTGTCATTAAAGGATTTATTTTTATAGTCCTCACTACTTGAGAGAACTCTTAAAGGTGCAAAGAATATAATAAAATGTGATCTGGCCAAGGCCAAGTTGAATCTCAAGTCCAAAGAGGCTGTGCTGTAGGCAAGCTTTAAGCTGATCCAGCCTGTGCAACAGTGGGGTGTTCCTGTTCTGTACTCATCTTTGCAAACCTAAGGATTCACAAGGATCTCAGGCTATGCGTCTCATGATTATTAAGAGACTCTTTTAAGTCTCCCTACATTTTAGAAATGACTTTACTTAATATGGCTGCCTATTTTAAGAGATCATCCCTCTCCAATTATCATGTGGGGACACTGAATGGAGCAAGTAATTTAAAAGATAATGAATGCCTTGGGAACTGTTTGGGGTGTGTATTGGTTTACTAGGACTGCTATAACAAACAGACTATTTAACTTTTTTAAAGAAATTCTCCTTAAACTACAGAAATTTTCTTTCTCACAGTTCTGGAGGCTAAAAGTCCGAGATCAAGGTGCTGGCAGGGTTGGTTCCTCTGAGGGCTGTGAGGGAAGGATCTGTTCCAGGTCTCTCTCCTTGGCTTGTGGATGGCCATCTTCTCCCTATGCCTTCATAACATCCTCCCTCCGTATCCAAATTTCCTCTGCTTATAAGGATAACATTCATATGGATTAGGACCTTATCCTAATGACCATATTTTAACTTGATTACTTCTATAACCTATCTCCAAATAAGGTCACATTCTGAAGGACTGTTCTGTTTCTTTTTTATTGGGGGGGGGGGGACACAATTTAGCCCAAAACAACAAATGTTTTATATAAACAAAGAAAGTCTTAGCAGTCAGTGATTTTAGTCAGTATGTGTACATTGATCTTATTGAAATGTGAATTAAAGAAATCAAGCAAGGAATATTTATTATTATTGATATTAATACTAATACTATTACAAATAGATACAAACTACTGAGTACTTACCATAGGATTACCTTACATGTATTATTTTATTTAATCCTCAAAAGAATTTTGTGAAATTCTTAATATTATTTTCCTCATTTTACAGACAAATAAACTAACTCGGAGAGAGGCCCAGAGTCACATGGTTAGTAAAGCAGTAGAGGCAGGTTTATAATCCAGGCCTGTTTGAACATCCTAAAGCCCCTAGCACACCATAAGTGCCAATGACACAGTAGTTAGTGTGGCACAGTGGTTAAGATAGTAAAAGGAGTATCTCCAGTAAGTCTTATACTTAGCTATAGAGTTAATTTCCCTGAAGTTCTGTTCTAAAAAATTTAAAAAAAGATATCTTCATGATTTTCCCTCTCTTACTTCCTAAGTTCAACTGTCTTGAGCAGACATTCAAGGTAACCCACCATCTGGCTCTAATTTACATTGCCACTCTTAATGCCCACTAACCCTCCACAGTATTCCAGTACAGTCATATGCCATGTATTCTTTTTCATTTAATCTAAAATGCCATCTTCCATCCTGGAGCCTCCAGCTAATGTGATCAGAGAAGTCTTAATGGGAGAAGTAACATTTACTCTGGATCCTGAAGGCTGACTAGAATTTTGACAGGTGGAAGCTAAACCTTTGGAGGAAGGAGGTAAACATCTGAGAAGAATAGGTATGAAAAAGGGGATGTCATAGCAGAACAAATTTTGCAGAAGCATCAAGAAAACAAGTCAGGCCACTTGACTAAGAAATTAGAAAGTCAGGGGACTTCCGGGTAAGATGGCGGAAGAGTAAGACGCGGAGATCACCTTCCTCCCCACAGATACACCAGAAATACAGCTACACGTGGAACAACTCCTACAGAACACCTACTGAACGCTGGCAGAAGACCCCAGACCTCCCAAAAGGCAAGAAACTCCCCACATACCTGGGTAGGGCAAAGCAGAGAGATTCCCGCACAGAGGAGCGGTGCCGAGCGGCACTCACCAGCCCGAGAGGCTTGTCTGCTCCCCCGGGGCGGGCGGCGCTGGAGCTGAGGCTCGGGCTTCGGTCAGAGCGCAGGGAGAGCACTGGGGCTGGCGGCGAGAACTCAGCCTGAAGGGGGCTAATGTGCCACACCTAGCCGGGAGGGAGTCCGGGAAAACTCTGGAGCTGCCGAAGAGGCAGGAGACTTTTTCTTCCCTCTTGGTTTCCTGGTGCGCGAGGAGAGGGGATTAAGAGCGCCGCATAAAGGAGCTCCAGAGACGGGCGCGAGTCGCAGCTGAAAGCGCGGAGCCCAGAGACGGGCGTGGGACGCTGGGGCTGCTGCTGCCGCCGCCAAGAAGCCTGTGTGCGAGCGCAGGTCACTGTCCACACCGCCCTTCCGGGAGCCTGTGCAGCCCGCCACTGCCGGGGTCCCGGGATCCAGGGGCGGCTTCCCTGGGAGAACGCACGGCGCGCCTCGGGCTGGTGCAACGTCACGCCGACCTCTGCGGCTGCAGGCTTGCCCCGCACTCCGTGCCCCTCCCTCCCGCCCGGCCTGAGTGAGCCAGAGTCCCCGAAGAGGCTGCTCCTTTAACCCTGTCCTGTCTGAGCGAAGAACAGACGCCCTCCGGCGACCTACACGCAGAGGCGGGGCCAAATCCAAAGCTGAGACCCAGGAGCTGTGAGAACAAAGAAGAGAAAGGGAAACCTCTCCCAGCAGCCTCAGAAGCAGCGGATTAAAGCTCCACAATCAACTTCATGTACCCTGCATCTGTGGAATACATGAATAGACAACAAATCATCCCAAATTGAGGAGCCAGGAGTCAGTGCTGTGCCTCTGAGGTGGGAGAGCCAACTTCAGGACACTGGTCCACAAGAGACCTCCCAGCTCCACATAATATCAAACGGCGAAAATCTTCCAGAGATCTCCATCTCAACACCATCACCCAGCTTCACTCAACGACCAGCAAGCTACAGTGCTGGACACCCTATGCCAAACAACTAGCAAGACAGGAACACAACGCCACCCATTAGCAGAGAGGCTGCCTCAAATCATAAAAAGTCCACAAACACCCCAAAACACACCACCAGACGTGGACCTGCCCACCAGAAAGACAAGATCCAGCCTCATCCACCAGAACACAGGCAGTAGTCCCCTCCACCAAGAAGCCTACACAACCCACTAAACCAACCTTAGCCACGGGGGACAGACACCAAAAACAACGGGAACTACGAACCTGCAGCCTGCAAAAAGGAGACCCCAAACACAGTAACATAAGCAAAATGAGAAGACAGAAAAACACACAGCAGGAGAAGGAGCAAGATAAAAACCCACCAGACCTAACAAATGAAGAGGTAATAGGCAGTCTATCTGAAAAAGAATTCAGAATAATGATGGTAAAGATGATCCAAAATCTTGGAAATAGAATAGACAAAATGCAAGAAACAGTTAACAAGGACCTAGAAGAACTAAAGACGAATCAAGCATCGATTAAAAACACAATAAATGAAATAAAAAATACTCTAGATGGGATCAATAGCAGAATAACTGAGGCAGAAGAACGGATAAGTGAGGTGGAAGATAAAATAGTGGAAATAACTGCTGCACAGCAAAATAAAGAAAAAAGAATGAAAAGAACAGAGGATAGTCTCAGAGACCTCTGGGACAACATTAAACGCACCAACATTCGAATTATAGGGGTTCCAGAAGAAGAAGAGAAAAAGAAAGGGACTGAGAAAATATTTGAAGAGATTATAGTTGAAAACTTCCCTAATATGGGAAAGGAAATAGTTAATCAAGTCCAGGAGGCACAGAGAGTCCCATACAGAATAAATCCAAGGAGAAATACACCAAGACACATATTAATCAAACTGTCAAAAATTAAACACAAAGAAATCATATTAAAAGCAGCAAGGCAAAAACAACAAATAACACACAAGGGAATCCCCATCAGGATAACAGCTGATCTCTCAGCAGAAACTCTACAAGCCAGAAGGGAGTGGCAGGACATACTTAAAGTGATGAAGGAGAAAAACCTGCAACCAAGATTACTCTACCCAGCAAGGATCTCATTCAGATTTGATGGAGAAATTAAAACCTTTACAGACAAGCAAAAGCTGAGAGAGTTCAGCACCACCAAACCAGCTTTACAACAAATGCTAAAGGAACTTCTCTAGGCAAGAAACACAACAGAAGGAAAAGAACTACAATAACGAACCCAAAACAATTAAGAAAATGGGAATAGGAACATACATATCAATAATTACCTTAAATGTAAATGGACTAAATGCTCCCACCAAAAGACACAGACTGGCTGAATGGATACAAAAACAAGACCCATATATATGCTGTCTACAAGAGACCCACTTCAGACCTAGAGACACATACAGACTGAAAGTAAGGGGATGGAAAAAGATATTCCATGCAAATGGAAACCAAAAGAAAGCTGGAGTAGCAATTCTCATATCAGACAAAATAGACTTTAAAATAAAGACTACTAGAAGAGACAAAGAAGGACACTACATAATGATCAAGGGATCAATCCAAGAAGAAGATATAACAATTGTAAATATTTATGCACCAAACATAGGAGCACCTCAATACATAAGGGAAATATTAACAGCCAGAAAAGGAGAAATCGACCGTAAGACAATCATAGTAGGGGACTTTAACACCCCACTTTCACCAATGGACAGGTCATCCAAAATGAAAATAAATAAGGAAACACAAGCTTTAAATGATACATTAAACAAGAAGGACTTGATTGATATTTATAGGACATTCCATCCAAAAACAACAGAATACACATTTTTCTCAAGTGCTCATGGAACATTCTCCAGGATAGATCATATCTTGGGTCACAAATCAAGCCTTGGTAAATTTAAGAAAATTGAAATTGTATCAAGTATCTTTTCTGACCACAATGCTATGAGACTAGATATCAATTACAGGAAAAGAGCTGTAAAACATACAAACACATGGAGGCTAAACAATACACTACTTAATAATGAAGTGATCACTGAAGAAATCAAAGAGGAAATTAAAAAATACCTAGAAAAAAATGACAATGGAGACACGATGACCCAAAACCTATGGGATGCAGCAAAAGCAGTTCTAAGAGGGAAGTTTATGGCAATACAATCCCACCTTAAGAAACAGGAAATATCTCGAATAAACAACCTAACCTTGCACCTAAAGCAATTAGAGAAAGAAGAACAAAAACATCCCAAAGTTAGCAGAAGGAAAGAAATCATAAAAATCAGATCAGAAATAAATGAAAAATGAAGGAAACGATAGCAAAGATCAATAAAACTAAAAGCTGGTTCTCTGAGAAGATAAACAAAATTGATAAACCATTAGCCAGACTCATCAAGAAAAAAAGGGAGAAGACTCAAATCAATAGAATTAGAAATGAAAAAGGAGAAGTAACAACTGACACTGCAGAAATACAAAAGATCATGAGAGATTACTATAAGCAACTCTATGCCAATAAAATGGACAACCTGGAAGAAATGGACAAATTCTTAGAAATGCACAACCTGCCAAGACTGAATCAGGAAGAAATAGAAAATATGAACAGACCAATCACAAGCACTGAAATTGAAACTGTGATTAAAAATCTTCCAACAAACAAAAGCCCAGGACCAGATGGCTTCACAGGCGAATTCTATCAAGCATTTAGAGAAGAGCTAACACCTATCCTTCTCAAACTCTTCCAAAATATAGCAGAGGGAGGAACACTCCCAAACTCATTCTACGAGGCCACCATCACCTTGATACCAAAACCAGACAAGGATGTCACAAAGAAAGAAAACTACAGGCCAATATCACTGATGAACATAGATGCAAAAATCCTCAACAAAATACTAGCAAACAGAATCCAACAGCACATTAAAAGGATCATACACCATGATCAAGTGGGGTTTATTCCAGGAATGCAAGGATTCTTATATATACGCAAATCAATCAATGTGATACACCATATTAACAAACTGAAGGAGAAAAACCATATGATCATCTCAATAGATGCAGAGAAAGCTTTTGACAAAATTCAACACCCATTTATGATAAAAACCCTGCAGAAAGTAGGCATAGAGGGAACTTTCCTCAGCATAATAAAGGCCATATATGACAAACCCACAGCCAGCATCGTCCTCAATGGTGAAAAACTGAAACCATTTCCACTAAAATCAGGAACAAGACAAGGTTGCCCACTCTCACCACTCTTATTCAACATAGTTTTGGAAGTTTTAGCCACAGCAATCAGAGAAGAAAAGGAAATAAAAGGAATCCAAATGGGAAAAGAAGAAGTAAAGCTGTCACTGTTTGCAGATGACATGATACTATACATAGAGAATCCTAAAGATGCTACCAGAAAACTACTAGAGCTAATCAATGAATTTGGTAAAGTTGCAGGATACAAAATTAATGCACAGAAATCTCTGGCATTCCTATATACTAATGATGAAAAATCTGAAAGTGAAATCAAGGAAACACTCCCATTTACCACTGCAACAAAAAGAATAAAATATCTAGGAATAAACCTACCTAAGGAGACAAAAGACCTGTATGCAGAAAATTATAAGACACTGATGAAAGAAATTAAAGATGATACAAATAGATGGAGAGATGTACCATGTTCTTGGATTGGAAGAATCAACATTGTGAAAATGACTCTACTACCCAAAGCAATCTACAGATTCAATGCAATACCTATCAAACTACCAATGGCATTTTTCACAGAACTAGAACAAAAAATTTCACAATTTGTATGGAAACACAAAAGACCACGAATAGCCAAAGCAATCTTGAGAACGAAAAACGGAGCTGGAGGAATCAGGCTCCCTGACTTCAGACTATACTACAAAGCTACAGTAATCAAGACAGTATGGTACTGGCACAAAAACAGAAAGATAGATCAATGGAACAGGATAGAAAGCCCAGAGATAAACCCACGGACATATGGTCACCTTATCTTTGATAAAGGAGGCAGGAATGTACAGTGGAGAAAGGACAGTCTCTTCAATAAGTGGTGCTGGGAAAACTGGACAGGGACATGTAAAAGTATGAGATTAGATCACTCCCTAACACCATACACAAAAATTAGCTCAAAATGGATTAAAGACCTAAATGTAAGGCCAGACACTATCAAACTCTTAGAGGAAAACATAGGCAGAACACTCTATGACATAAATCGCAGCAAGATCCTTTTGGACCCACCTCCTAGAGAAATGGAAATAAAGACAAAAATAAACACATGGGACCTAATGAAACTTAAAAGCTTTTGCACAGCAAAGGAAACCATAAACAAGACGAAAAGACAACCCTCAGAATGGGAGAAAATATTTGCAAATGAAGCAACTGACAAAGGATTAATCTCCAAAATTTATAAGCAGCTCATGCAGCTCAATAGCAAAAAAACAAACAACCCAATCCAAAAATGGGCAGAAGACCTAAATAGACATTTCTCCACAGAAGATATACAGACAGCCAACAAACACATGAAAGGATGCTCAACATCTTTACTCATTAGAGAAATGCAAATCAAAACTACAATGAGATATCATCTCACACCAGTCAGAATGGCCATCATCAAAAAATCTAGAAACAATAAATGCTGGAGAGGGTGTGGAAAAAAGGGAACACTCTTGCACTGCTGGTGGGAATGTGAATTGGTACAGCCACTATGGAGAACGGTATGGAGGTTCCTTAAAAAACTACAAATAGAACTACCATATGACCCAGCAATCCCACTACTGGGCATATACCCTGAGAAAACCATAATTCAAAAAGAGACATGTACCAAAATGTTCATAGCAGCCCTATTTACAATAGCCCGGAGATGGAAACAATCTAAGTGTCCATCATCGGATGAATGGATAAAGAAGATGTGGCACATATATACAATGGAATATTACTCAGCCATAAAAAGAAATGAAATTGAGCTATTTGTAATGAGGTGGATGGACCTAGAGTCTGTCATACAGAGTGAAGTAAGTCAGAAAGAGAAAGACAAATACTGTATGCTGACACATATATATGGAATTTAAGAAAAAAATGTCATCAAGAACATAGGGGTAAGACAGGAATAAAGACACAGACCTACTAGAGCATGGACTTGAGGATATGGGGAGGGGGAAGGGTAAGCTGTGACAAAGTGAAAGAGCGGCATGGACATATATACACTACCAAACGTAAGGTAGATAGCTAGTGGGAAGCAGCCGCATAGCACAGGGAGATCAGCTCGGTTCTTTGTGACCGCCTGGAGGCGTGGGATAGGGAGGGTGGGAGGGAGACGCAAAAGGGAGGGGATATGGGAACATATGTATATGTATAACTGATTAAATTTGTAAAATAAAAATAAAAATAAAAATAAAAATAAATTAAAAAAAAGAAATTAGAAAGTCATTAGGAAGATGCATACACTGACTCTATTTTTCAGAATTTCAAGTAATCTTTTGGTCAGTTCACTGAAGGTAGAGGTAATGGGACAGATGTTGAGTATTTCTTCATTTAGCATTTGATTCTCAATTACTCTACCCATTTTACATCTCTGGACAATTTACACCAGCAGCCGTCTCCATTGCCCAAAAGGCACATTACTTTGCAATTGGCTGGATCTAACAAAAGGACTTTGCGACTTTTGCAAATCTTTTTAAAAATGAAAATAAGGGCTCTTTTACCAGATGTCAACAGAGGGCTCTGGAGAAGAGAAGGCAGATAGAATATATATACATATTACATATATGACATCTTTTTACCTCTCTTACAAAGTGGTGGCCCAGCAATCCAGGAAAGGTTTTAATTTTCAGCATCACTGTCTTCTTTCTCTGTTCCTGATCTCCAATAAACAAAGTAAAGAGACAAATGCATACACAATTTTCTTTTGAAGATGATGCCAAAATGATTTGGCAAAAGACAACTGCAGGTCTTTCACCAGCTCTAATGTCCATTGGGACCACAGTTCTGAAAGTTTGCAGCATAAGCACATTTGAAGGTAAATCAAGGCTGACAGCAGTCATCTTTAAAAAAAGAATAATAATAAGCCTAAAAGAAAACACATTGAGATGAAGAAATAGGAGGCCACACCAGAGAAAGAAGAAGCGCTCTTGTAAATTTCCAATAGAAGGTTGCTAGGCAATAGTCAGAGGAACCAGTCAAGGGACCCAAGTTCTAATTGCAGATGTTACATTCCAGTCTTGCAGAGATGGGGAAGAGATTTTCAACAGTCAAACAGGATGCTGAGACTTCTCTCCTGACCTCGGGCCAAGACAATCTGCTTTTTAACTGGAAGCAACTGTAATCCATTCTGTGAACAGATGGCATGGAAGAGAATATTCAAACACAGGCTCTCTAGTAGCTATTCCAAAAGCTAGTCAACTTCCAGCTGTGGTAGGATAGGCAAGGGAAGATAAAGGTCCTAGTGGGTGGGGAAGAGCTGTGTAAAGAGCAGAAAAGATTCTTTCTAACCGTGAAGGATGACATGCCGAGAGGCCTGCTTTCGTTACAGTGATGCTGGATAAATTTACATTGTAATCACTTTTACATCAATTATACTTCATAACTCTTCTAGATCATCCATGATTTCTGTCTTTAAAACAGGCCTGTGTCTTCTCCAATTTCTACATTCTTTGTCCTTTTGAATATAACAAAACACTGTTCGTTATTATTTATTTTTCATTTTTTCTTCACATTAAACTATTGAAAGCCAGAAACTGCATTGCTAAAGTTTGGTCATATGATTTACAAATGCATGACAGGGTCACAGGAAAAGACTGAGCAAGAGGAGACCCTTCCCTTGACACAATCAGTGGGCAAACACACAAGCAAGAGAGAATGTCCATGTCCATGAAATGTGCCCTCGTGGAATAGTGTCAACTTTGCATGTGATCTTAATATATATTCTGTGTTGATGTTCTCTACTGACTTTTCAACCTAGAAAGTGTTGATCGTCAACACAAGTACAACGAACTCTATGAAAATTTTGATTAAAGTACTAAAAAAGGAATTTTAGGCCCAATTTAAACTCTAATTACTAAGAGAAGAGTGTGGAGGTTTTGACCCAAGCAGCAAGCCTTCCCACAGTTGATTATTACTGCTGTATCCTGCCTAAACAAAAGGTGAAACTTTTAACTGAAACATTATTAAAAATAAACAGACCGGTGGAGATCTTCAAGATGGCGGAGGAGAAAGACATGGAGATCACCTTCCTCCCCACAAATACATCAAAAATATATCTACCTGTGGAAGAACTCCTATAGAACACCTACTGAACATGGGCAGAAGACCTCAGACTTCCCAAAAGGCAAGAAAATCCCCACATACCTGGGTAGGGCAAAAGAAAACAGAAAAAACAGAGTCTAAAGAATAGGGACGGGACCTGCATCTCTGGGAGAAGCTGTGAAGGAGGAAAAGTTTCCACACATTAGGAAGCCCCTTCACTGGTGGAGATGGAGGGTGGTGGGGAGGAAGCTTCAGAGCCATGGAGGAGAGCGCAGCAACAGGGGTGCAGAGGGCAAAGCGGAGAGATTCCCGCACAGAGGATCGGTGCCGACCAGCACTAACCAGCCTGAGAGGTTTGTCTGCTCACTCGCCAGGGCAGGTGGGGGCTGGGAGCTGAGGCTCAGGCTTCGGAGGTCAGACCCCAGGGAGAGGACTGGAGTTGGCTGCATGAACACAGCCTGAAGGGGGCTAGTGCGCCACAGCTAGCCGGGAGGGAGTCAGGGAAAAAGTCTGGACCTGCCAAAGAGGTGAGAGACCATTGTTTCGGGGTGCACGAGGAGAGGGAATTCCTTCCCCATGTACCCACAGAAGGCAGAGCACCGCCTAAGTGAGCTCCAGAGACGGGCGGGAGTCATGGCTATCAGCTCAGATCCCAAATATGGGCATAAAACACTAACGCTGCTGCCGCTGCCACCAAGAATCCTGTGTGCAAGCACAGATCACTATCCTCACCCCCGGCCCTGGGAGCCTGTGCAGCCCACCACTGCCAGGATCCTGTGATCTGGGGACAACTTTTCTGAGAGAACACATGGCATGCCTCAGGCTGTTGCAGTCATGTTGGCCTCTGCTGCTGCAGGCTTGCCACACATCCCAATTAAGACTAACTTACCCCTCCCTCTCCATGGCCTGAGTGAGCAAGGGAGCCCTGATTACCCGCTGCTTTAAAACCCTCCTGTCTGGGAGAGGAACAGATGCCTGAGGGCGGCCTACACGCAGAGGTGGGTCCAAAACCAAAGCTGAACCCCAGGAGCTGGGTGAACAAAGAAGAGAAAGGGAAAGTTCTCTGTGCAGCCTCAGGAGCAGTGGATTAAATCCCCACAATCAACTTGATGAACCCTGCATCTCTGGAATACCTCAATAGACAACGAATGTTCCCAAAATTAAGGCAGTGGACTTTGGGAGGATCTCTAGACTCGGGGTTTGCTTTCTGCGACTGATTTGTTTCTGATTTTTATGTTTATCTTAGTATAGTTTTTAGTGCTTGTTATCATTGGTGGATTTGTTTACAGGTTTAGTTGCTCTCTTCTTTTTTTCATTTTTTTAATTTTCTATATATTTTTTTACTTTATTATTTATTTAATTTTATGATTATTATTTTTCCTTTATTTCTTCCTTTTCTTCTGAGCCATGTGGCTGGCAGGATCTTGGTTGTGTGGCCGGCTATCAGGCCTGAGCCTACAACGTGGAAGAGCCGAGTCCAGGAAACTGAAGGACCAGAGAAATCCTGGCCCCGCGTAATGTGAATCAGTGAGAGCTCTCCCACAGATCTCCATCTCAACACTAAGACCCAGATCCACCCAACAGCCAGCAAGCTCCATGCCAAACAACTAGCAAGACAGGAACAAATCCCACCTATTAGCAGAGAGGCTGCCTAAAGTTATATTAACTTCACAGTCACCACAAAACACACCACCAGACATGTCCCTGCCCACCAGAAAGACAAGATCCAGCCCTACCTACCAGAATATAGGCACAAGTCCATCCACCAGGAAGCCTACACAAGCCACTGAAACAACCTCACCCACTAGGGACAGACACAAAAAACAATGGGAACTACGAACCTGCAGCCTGCGAAAAGAAGACCCCAAACACAGTAAGTGAAGCAAAATGAGAAGACAGAGAAACACACAGCAGATGAAGGAGCAAGGTAAAAACCCACCAGATGAAACAAATGAAGAGGAAATAGGCAGTCTACATGAAAAAGAACTCAGAATAATGATAGTAAAGATGATCCAAAATCTTAGAAATAGAATGGAATAAATACAAGAAATGCGTAACAAGGACCTAGGAGAAATAAAGAGCAAACAAACAATCATGAACAACGCAATAAATAAAATTAAAAATTCTCTAGAAGGGATCAATAGCAGAAAAACGGAGGCAGAAGAATGGATATCTGACCTGGAAGATAAAATAGTGGAAATAACTACTGCAGAACAGAATAAAGAAAAAAGAATGAAAAGAATTGAGGACAGTCTCAGAGACCTCTGGGACTACATTAAATGCACCAACATTCGAATTACAGGGGTCTCAGAAGAAGAGATAAAGAAAGGGTATGAGAAAATATTTGAAGATATTATAGTCGAAAACTTCCCTAATATACGAAACGAAATAGTCAAGTCCAGGAAGCACAGAGATTCCCATACAGGATAAAACCAAGAAGAAACAAACCAAGACACATATTAATAAAACTATCAAATATTAAATAAAAAGAAAAAATATTAAAAGCAGCAAGGGAAAAGCAACAAATAACATACAAGAAATCCCCATAAGGCTAACAGCTTATCTTTCAGCAGAAACTCTGCAAGCCAGAAGGGAGTGGCAGGATATATTTAAAGTGATGAAAGGGAACAACCTACAACCAAGATTACTTTACCCAGCAAGGATCTCATTCAGACTTGACAGAGAAATTAAACTCTTTACAGACAAGCAAAAGGTAAGAAAATTCAGAACCACAAAACCAGCTTTACAACAAATGCTAAAGGAACTTCTCTAGGCAGGAAACACAAGAGAAGGAAAAGACCTACAATAACAAAGCCAAAACAATTAACAAAACAGTAATAGGAACATACATATAGATAATTACCTTAAACGTAAATGGATTAACCAAAAGACAGAGACTGGCTGAATGTATACAAAAACAAGACCTATCTATATGCTGTCTACAAGAGACCCACTTCAGACCGAGGCACACATACAGACGGAAACTAAGGGGATGAAAAAGAGATATTCCATGAAAATGGAAATCAAAAGAAAGCTGGAGTAGCAAAACCCATATCAGACAAAATAGACTTTAAAATAAAGACTGTTACAAGAGACAAGGAAGCACACTACATAATGATCAAGGGATCAATCCAAGAAGAAGATATAACAATTGTAAATATTTATGCACCCAACATAGGAAAACCTCAATATATAAGACAAATGCTAACAGTCATAAAAGGGGAAATAGACAGTAACACAATCATAGTAGGGGACTTTAACACCCACTTTCTCCAATGGACAGATCATCCAAAATGAAAATAAATAAGGAAAAACAAGCTTTAAATGACACATTAAACGAGATGGACTTAATTGATATTTATAGGACATTCCATCCAAAAACAACAGAATACCCTTTCTTCTCAAGTGCTATGGAACATTCTCCAGGATAGATCATATCATGGGTCACAAATCAAGCCTTGGTAAATTTAAGAAAATTGAAGTTGCATCAAGTATCTTTTCTGACCAAAACGCTATGAGACTAGATATCAATTACAGGAAAAAAAATTGTAAAAAATAAAAACACATGGAGGCTAAACAATACACTCCTAAATACCAAAGAGATCACTGAAGAAATCAAAGAGGAAATCAAAAAATACCTAGAAATAAATGACAAAGAAAAGACAATGAGCTGAAACCAACTGGATGCAGCAAAAGCAGTTCTAAGAGGGAAGATTATAGCAATACAATCCTACTTCAAGAAACAAGAAATATCTCAAGTAAACAACCTAACATTACACCTAAAGCAATTAGAGAAAAAAGAACCAAAAAAACCCCCAAAGTTAGCAGAAGGAAAGAAATAAAGATCAGATCAGAAATAAATGAAAAAGAAATGAAGCAAACAATAGCAAAGATCAATAAAACTAAAAGCTGTTTCTTTGAGAAGATAAACAAAATTGATAAACCATTAGCCAGACTCATCAACAAAAAAAGGGAGAAAACTCAAATCAACAGAAATACAAATGAAAAAGAGAAGTAACAACTGACACTGCAGAAATACAAGGATCATGAGAGATTACTACAAGCCACTATATGCCAATAAAATGGACAACCTGGAAGAAATGGACAAATTCTTAGAAAAGCACAAGCTTCCAAGACTGAACCAGGAAGAAAAAGAAAATATGAAAAGACCAATCCCAAGCACTGAAATTGAAACTGTGATTAAAAATCTTCCAACAAACAAAAGCCTAAGACCAGATGGCTTCACAGGCAAATTATATCAAACATTTAGAGAAGAGCTAACACCTATACTTCTCAAGCTCTTCCAAATTACAGCACAGGAGGAACACTCCTAAACTCATTCTATGAGGCCACCATCACACTGACATCAAAACCAAACAAAGATGTCACAAAAAAAGAAAACTACAGGCCAATATCTCTGATGAACATAGACGCAAAATTATCAACATAATACTAGCAAACAGAATCCAACAGCAAATTTAAAAGATCATACACCATGATCAAGTGGGTTTTATCCTAGGAATGCAAGGATTCTTCAATATACACTAATCAATCAATGTGATACACCATATTAACAAATTGAAGGAGAAAAACCATATGATCATCTCAATAGATGCAGAAAAATCTTTTCACCAAATTCAACACCCACTTATGATAAAAACTATCCAGAAAGTAGGCATAGAGGGAATCTACCTCAACATAATAAAGGCCATATATGACAAACCCACAGCCAACATTGTTCTCAATGGTCAAAAACTGAAAACATTTCCTCTAAGATCAGGAACAAGACAAGGTTATCCACTCTCACCACTATTATTCAACATAGTTTTGGAAGTTTTAGCCACAGCAATCAGTGAAGAAAAAGAAAGGACAGGATTCCAAATTGGAAAAGAAGAAGTAAAACTATCACTATTTGCAGATGACATGATACCATACATAGAGAATCCTAAAGATGCTACCAGAAAACTACTAGAGCTAATCAATGAATCTGGTAAAGGAGCAGGATACAAAATTAATGCACAGAAATCTCTTGCATTCCTATACACTAATGATGAAAAGTCTGAAAGAGAAGTTAAGGAAACACTCTCATTTACCATTGCAACAAAAAGAATAAAATACCCAGGAATAAACCTACATAAGGAGACAAAAGACCTGTATGCAGGAAACTATAAGACACTGATGAAAGAAATTAAAGATGATACAAACAGATGGCGAGATGTACCATGTTCTTGGAATGGAAGAATCAACATTGTGAAAATGACTCTACTACCCAAAGCAATCTACAGATTCAATGCAATCCCTATCAAACTACCAATGGCATTTTACACAGAACTAGAACAAAATATTTCACAATTTGTATGGAAACTCGAAGACCCAGAATAGCCAAAGCAATCCTGAGAAAGAAAATCGGAGCTGCAGGAATCAGGCTCCCTGACTTCAGACTATACTACAAAGCTACAGTAATCAAGACAGTATGGTACTGGCACAAAAGCAGAAATATAGATCAATGGAACAGGATAGAAAGCCCAGAGATAAACCCATGCACATATGGTCACCTTGCCTTTGACAAAGGGGGCAAGAATATACGATGGAGAAAAGACAGCCTCTTCAATAAGTGGTCCTCGAAAACTGTACAGCTACATGTAAAAGAATGAAATTAGAACATTCCCTAATACCATACACAAAAATAAACTCAAAATGGATTAAAGATCTAAATGTAAGGCCAGACACTATAAAACTTTCAGAGGAAAACACAGGCAGAACACTCTATGACATAAATCACAGCAAGATCCTTTTTGATCCACTTCCTAGAGAAATGGAAATAAAAACAAAAATAAGCACATGGGACCTAATGAAACTTAAAAGCTTTTGCCTAGCAAAGGAAACCATAAACAAGACCAAAAGACAACCCTCAGAATGGGAGAAAATATTTGCAGATGAAGCAATTGACAAAGGATTAATCTCCAAAATATACAAGCAGCTCATGCAGCTCAATATCGAAAAAACAAACAACCGAATCCAAAAATGGACAGAAGACCTAAATAGACATTTCTCCAAAGAAGTTATACAGACTGCCAACAAACACATGAAAGGATGCTCAATATCACTAATCATTAGAGAAATGCAAATCAAAATGACAATGAGGTATCACCTCACACTAGTCAGAATGGCCATCATCAAAATATCTACAAACAATAAATGCTGGAGAGGGTGTGGAGAAAAGGGAAGCTTCTTGCACTGTTGGTGGGAATGTAAATTGATACAGCCACTATGGAGAACAGTATGGAGGTTCCTTTAAAAACTAAAACTAGAACTACCATGTGACCCAGCAATCCCACTACTGGGCATATACCATGAGAAAACCATTATTCAAAAAGACACATGAACCCCAACGTTCATTGCAGCACTATTTACAATAGCCGGGACATGGAAGCAACCTAAATGTCCATCGACAGATGAATGGATAAATAAGATATGGCACATATAGAAAACGGAATATTACTCAGCCATAAAACGAAATGAAATTGAGTTATTTGTAGTGAGGTGGATGGACCTAGAGTCTGTCATACAGAGTGATGTAAGTCAGAAAAAGAAAAACAAATACCGTATGCTAACACATATATATGGAATCTTTTTAAAAAAATGGTTTTGATGAACCCATGGGCAGGACAGGAATAAAGACGCAGACATAGAGAATGGACTTGAGGACCCAGGGAGGGGGAAGGGGAAGCTGTGACGAAGTGAGAGAGTAGCACTGACATAGATACACTACCAAATGTAAGATAGATAGCTAGTGGGAAGCAGTTGCATGGCACAGGGAGATCAGCTCAGTGCTTTGTGACCACCTAGAGGGGTGGGATAAGGAGGGTGGGAGGGAGGCGCAAGAGGGAGGGGATACCGGGATATAGGTATACATATAGCTGATTCACTTTGATATACAGCAGTAATTAACACAATATTGTAAAGCAATTATACTCCAATAAAAATGTTTTTAATTAATTAATTAATTAATTAAAATGAACAGACCAAATATCCACTTGTGTGGACTTAATATAGATTTTTACACTATGTGGGAACTTAGACTTGATTACTTCAAAATGATCCTCCAAGTCAAAATTTCCATGTGTCTCCTTCATTCATTTTTTTAATATACATTTAGTTGCATTCAGCAACATTCACTGATACTACCCCATACAAAACATAGATCAAGGGTTCCTGGTTTTCACAGATAAATAAAAATGTAGATAACATAACCTAAGTAAACAGTCATACAAATTAAAAGTTACAATCCAGTGGGGTATATATTGTGATAGAGACTAAAGGTGATACAGTTTTATGATGAAATAATTGTCTATTCCTCCAAGATCAATTAGAGAAGACTTCACATAGGTAAAGCTTGAGTGGGATCTTCAAGGATGGGACAAGAGTTTCAGCCAAAGAGAAGAGGTGAGTTAAGAGCATTCCAGAGAGGGAAAGCCATATACAAAGACAAGGAAACATGAAACAACATGGTGCATTTGAGATAATGAAGCAGTTCTGTAAATTCTGAAAGGAATAGGGGAGGGGAATGTACAAAAGAAAGAAAAAAGCAAGGAACATGCTATGAAGTAAGGACAATATCCATATTTTGCAGGCAACAGGGAGCCTGTGAAGTGCTATCCTCTCCGCAGTAGATTCTGCCAGTGCTCTGACCATATCCCTTCATATCCCCTACCATGTTCACGAATATTGTCTCCAAATGAGGTGAGCTTAGAACATCCAGCACCTGAGGCTCTTTGTCAGTGGGCTGTCCTCAGGCTGCTAGCGGTTTTTGTTTTTGTTTTTGTTTTGCCCAAATATATAGAGCTCTTGAAATGGCCCAGAATTTCTGTCCCTCCCCCAATAAAGCCATTAACCAATGCTTCTAGGTGCTGGAATATAAACACTCAGGCCCTCTTGCTACAGTCAGGACAACGTGAAGGTACACCTTACCACTGTGGGATTTTGCATTATACTGTATTCTCACTTGCTATTCTTCCCCTCCAATTGCCACTCTCCTATTCCTCTACTGGTTTTTCCTGTGAATGTTTTCCTGATAAGTCACTTCGACACAATTCCTCATTTCAGGGTCTATTTTGGGGGAGCCCAGCCTAAGATATCCTTTTAATTTATAGCTGTGAGCTATTAAAGTGAATCTGTAGAGAAACTGTCTCATTGATAAACTATAAAGCCATGGTGAAATGGGAAATCTGTTTCTAATTAGCTTAAGGTGTATTGCCAGGTTGGTGGCATTAAGAATAGATGAGATTACACACATATTTTTGCCTGGAACAGCAAGGAAGCAAGGCTTTAGTTGTTACATTTGCACTGGAGCACTGTTTCATGAATGTGTCCTGGGTTGAAACTGATGCTATTATGCCTGGAGGACTGGTGAATCTTGTCCTCTGACTCTAGGTGCTTAGGACTCTAAGTTACCCCTTATGCAAATGTTTTTGTTTCCTTTCCATATTCTTCTCTTTATTGCGGAAAGTTCATTTTAATCCCAGATATATCAGATTAGAGGACAATCAAATAAGCGGGAAGCTTCTTACAGCAGCAATCATCCAGGGTCTGTTTATCAGCCGCATGTCCCTAGTCCCGAACCACTCTTTCTCTTATGGTTATTTCACTGTAAGCCAGAAAAGGCTCAAACTCCTCAAGCATGAGAGGCAACTAAATGATAATTAATTTTTGATATGTGTACACATTATCCATAATTATAATAATAACATTGAGAATAATAATCATAGAGTCCATTAATGCACCTAAATCCTGTGTTCCCTCTGCTACTCCTGGCCTGGGACCCAAGACCAATTCTGTCAATACACCTAGAGCTTTAGTAATGTTCTGCCCTGAAAAATGACATCTTGCCCCCTGCCCTCCCCACACACACAAATTCTTCCCTATAACTGATGCCAGCCTGCTGTAATTTTAACTCATTAAAGCATGATCAGCCCAGCCCCCTCATTATGCTCACTTTCTAATTACCAGGACTGGACAATTTTAGAAAGAAAGAAAAACCACACACTGAGATCTTTGATGCTTGATATGGAGTGACTTTTCATTCTGGTCGTGACACCTTCTTCCTCGCAACTCCTCACCCCATTCCATTTTCCTCAGTTTTTTGAACTAATTATGTGTTTCTCCTCCCAAATCCATAGCAAGAAGACATAATCCCTCAGCAAGATTTAATATGCAAAATCTTTCCCCCTCATTCCTCATCCTTTCCTTCATCATTAGCTCTTCTAAGCCCATTGGCTGCCAACATATAGTTGCATTTTTAACAACTGACAATGACTTAGCAAAGAGATCTCAAATCCACTTATTTCCAAATATTACTGAGTGCTAGGTACCAGCTTCCTACCAAGTGGGCCATCTCTGTCCTTTGTTCTCATTTCTACAGTTCCTTTCCTCTTTATAATCACTATTTCCCTCTATTTTCTATTCCTTCTGTCATTCTGGGTTTTTTTTTCTTTTTACCCTCTCTTCTACCCTGCTTCACATGTAGTGACTTGTACATTCATTTCCTTTGCTGAAAATAAAATAAGAACTTCAAAGAGGCATGAATGATCTCTCCTGTTTTAATAATTAAAGATGAATCCGCCACAAAACTCGCTCTGCTGCTCCCAGTGTTCACATTAGATCAGAAATTGCATTTTTTAGCCCCAAAAGAAATAGATCAGAGTAGTTCCCACCCTGAAATCCATGGCATGAAGCCCAGCTTTTCCCTGGAACCAGCATGCTACCAATGGGTCTATTTCAAAGTAAGTGCAGTCAGAATATGGGAAGGAGGATTTGATAGTGTCTGATAATTCACAATTTAACAGCTAAGGGAAGGAGGCTTATTATTAAATGCAAATAAAAATGAAATGAAGTCCAGCTGTCAGGGTGCAGATAGAAATCACACGGAGCCGATAAACCACTCTGGAGATCTCAACTACCAGACAGAACAGAGCTCCAGGAGCTGCCAGCCAGCACAAATCCCTTCTTTAAAGGGGACTGCATCCCGTATTATCTCCAGAGAAAGACTAAGATTATACAGTCTGCTTGGAAAACTAAGGTGTGACTAGAAACAGGGCAAGTAGAGCCACTTCGTGGAAGGCAAACATGTTTTGAGTTTTAAACTATTTTAACCTAAGTATTTCCTACTGTTACCTTCCTCTTCTTCAGGATGGTTTTTACTGGCCAATGGAAAATTGCCTATTTTTTTACAGGGTGGAAAGACAGCCTTCCTAGAGCAAAAAGATATATATTGCCCCAGACTATCCAAAGGCATAACATTAATATGAATGCTTCCTAATTGTCACAAGTATAAACTTGAGAACATGATAATAATTTCATATAAGCTGTTCTTATATACCTTTGTTAGGTCTATTTATATTTTAAAACAATGGAAGCATTTCAAAGCTATGGAATTAGACACCTTTTTTTTATTAATTAGGCATCAGGGCTCTGATGGACAATATTTTGGAGGAAGTACTAAAGCTGGATTTGCAAAACTGAATAAATTCAACATGGCTACCTGATTCATTTACTGAAAACAGTGCATTGCGTATGTTATTCACTAACTCAAAAAATCTCTATGGATACTTTTTAACAGGTCAAGTTCATGTCACTTCTTCAGCAGTTCTATATCTTGTGACCTAATCTGGGATTTCCATACATCCATCCTAGAGACATGAGAAGACCTCACCTGTGTTTCAAGAGTTTTGTGTTGTTCCTACTTCCTACCTTCTGGGCCCGGGATACCTCTCCCCTTCGTAACCACTAAAATTCAACGAATGCTTCAAAGCCACTTCAAATCCTGTCTTCCCACTGGACCCTTCCCTGAATGTACATCTCCCTTCTCTGAGGAATTATATATATTGTACCTACTTTCAGCAGCACTCATTCTGGTAGTCACATACTTTGTAAATACACTACATCTACTGATTGCATTGCTTGTTAATTACTTTTATGTATCTATCATGTCAAACTATTAGATTATACATTTCTAGAAAGCAAAGATGGTATTTTAGAGCTACTTTCTATTTTCTATAGTATCTATCATTACATCCATACTGGACATCTCCCACTGGACTCTAGACTTCTTTATACATCCATCTACTCAACATCTCCCCTTGGAAGTCTAATAGGTAATCAAACTTACTATATCCAAAACAAAACTCTCCATCTTTTCCCTATAAAATCTGCCCCTCACATTGTTTTCTTTATCTCAATTTTTAGAAGTTCCATTCTCTCAGTTGTTCAAGCCAAAACACCTTGGATCATCTTTCTGTCATACTCCATGTCTCATCCATCATGAAATCATATCACTTCTATCAACAGAACAAATCCTAAAAAGGATCACTTCTTCTACTTCTACTGCTATTGCTTTTGCCAAGCCATTAACATCTCTCTCCTATTATAATATTATTACAATATGCGAATTGGTCTCCTTGCTTCCATCCTGCACATTGCAATCCATTCTCAACATAGGAGCCAGGAGGTCCTTTGGAAACATAAGTCAGATCATGTCATTCATCTTCCTAAGTCCCTCCAATGGCCTCACATTTCAGAGTTTGCATCAAAGTCTTAACAGGGTAAGTGTAAAAGTCTTAACAGTGACCTATTAATCCCTATAGACCTGGCATTCCATTATCTCTTTGGCCTCATCTCTTTCTCTTTCCACCACTCCCTCCACTTCAGCACACTAGCCTCCTTGCTATTCCTGGAATAGTCCAGGCAAGCTTATGCCTCAGGGCCTTTTCATTTGCTGTTCCTTCAGCCTGGAGTGTTTTTCTCTATTTAAATTGCACCCACATACACCTTTGGCAATACACCTTTGGATACTTCTTTCCACTTAATTTTTGTTCTCCACAGTACTTATGGTTATCTAACATACTAAAATGTTTACTTATTTATTTCTATTATTATCTTTCTCCCTCCACTAGAACATAAACTTCTTGTGAGAAGGTATTTCTGTGTGTCTTGCTCACTGTTCTAATGCTCAGTGCTAGAATATTTCCAGGCAACAAGTGGATGCTCAATAATTATTTTGATAAAGACATGAACAAATGAATAAACAGGCAGGAAATATAGTCTTGCTAAATGTGTAAGTCCTTATTAAATTAGTACAGTATAAAATAAATGGGAATTGCTCTGAAAAAAATATCAGAGAAAGGTACTACTCAAAGAAAGTGCATTTCTCCTCTGGCATGGATAGTTGTATGTGCCCCACCAAGACTAAGAGTGGTAAGCTCCAGGCCAAACTCAGACACTGATTACCTACATAACCTCAGGAAAGTCCTGGAATTCTTCTTGCCTTGGGTACACATCCATAAACTTGTTATGATGCCTGCCTTTGACCTGAGGGTTTTGTATGTTGTTTTGTAAATTTTTCTCATGCTGTCTTCTCTGTGAATATTTAAGTGCTAAAACAGAGTTGAATATCTCTTTTACATAGCAATCTATAACCTGGTAGTGGGCATATGATACAGGATTGGTAAATAAAATAATCGTTATTATCCCAAAGTTTATAATCTGGTGTAAAAAAAAACAAGTAAAGAACTGTGAACCATACATTTAAAACACAAAATAAAGACAAATTTGCTTTTGTAATACTACATTATAATCCTGAGCTTGACAGTTATATCCTCAATACAATAACAATGACTCATTCATAGTATTTGCTCAATAGATGTTCACTGAACAAAAAGACAGTAAAAAAAAAACCACAAAAAAAACAACATATATAACTTACTGTTGAGAGTGAGTGCTCATTCAGGAGGAGATAAATGAGGAGAGGATAGATGCTATGAGATGACCAAGTGTGATCAGGGACATTGTGTCTCTTACTGAGTTGCCTCATAAGGCTCCAGGAAGGATACAGGGATTTAAGAATTTTTGTTTATTTTAATGAAAAAAAAAAAACAAAAGATGGTCCTTGGACCATGTAATCCTTATACTACATAGGAAAATCACCGAAAGAATGAATGTGTTTGGAGAAACTTTAGAAACATATATTTAAGAAGGGTGAAGAAGAAAATTTAGTAACTGCTAGAATCAGAGAAGAGGTCTTTAATTTAGAAGGTAAGCATTTTGAATATTATCTCAGTATAAAAGGACTATTCATGTATTATATATCAGCCTCTGCACTAGATGCTAGAGATGAATGAAACATCACTGTTCTCAAGGAACTGGAAATCTTTAGAGGGAGAAGCATAATGAAATTAAATGAATCCAAAAGACAGCGTTGAGTATATAAGGATTACCTAACTGAGACCACTGGTGGGTCAAGGAAGGCTTCCCCGAGGGAGTAAAAGCTGGAATAGAGACTGAAGGAAGAGTTGGAGTTAGACAGAGTAAGGGCTGGGAAAAGAACTGTGAAAGAGAAAATGGCACATTGCAGGACATGGAAGAAGGTCAGTGTAGTTGAATTTCAAATGGATTGGAAAGCAAGAGGAAGGCAGAGGGGAAAGAAGAAGGTAGGCAGAAGATTATTTTAAATAAGACTGGGAAAGCGGATAAGTAGGGGCAAGATTACAAAGAATGTTTGCCTAAAATTCTATTTTTATTCTAAGAATAATAGGGAACAATTGAAGTATTATAAGAAAAGCAATGATATAATTAAAGTAGAATCTGCATTTAGAAAGCTCTGCCTACAGTATGTGGAATAGATTAGCAAGACAATACTGAGCCCTGAAGCCAGATGAAGCCTCTTTCAATGATACGGGCAAGAAATAGCATAGGTATGGGTATGGGTAGGGATGAAAGGGGAGGAAAACAAGGGGGACAGATTTGAGAGGTGTTAAAGAAGTGAAGTTGGTGAAACACTGTAGAAAACATAAGACAGAGGAAAGGGAATGAGGCAAAGTGGTTAGGATCAGATGGAGAGGAGCAGCACTAGAAATGGGCAATCCAGCAAAACTTCAGATGAGGACTGGTGATAGAACAGAGGCTTTGTCAGTATGGAGGGAAAAAACCCAGCCAGCCATGAGAAATACGGTGCCTGGGTCTTCCTTTCTGACTCTGGGGGTTGAAGTCACATGCTGTGTGGAGTCACGGAGAGAAAGAATTCCTTTTGATCCACAAGTTTGTACCTCACTGAGCAAAATCTACTGACCAGTCTATGTGAATTACCAACTCTGACATTTCATTGCCATTCATGTCCAAACTTTGTCTTGGACTCATTTAGGTAGAACGAATTAGCAAGATATGGCAAGAGACTGTGTATTTAGAGTGCTGGGTGTATGTGTTCCTTGCTGGCCAGAAGTGAGGAAAGGAAATAGAAGAGTAAAGAAAAGATGCAAAATTAAAGTATTAAAGCTGAATTCTGGCTCAGATCATTTTTCTATGTTTCATTCCTTCAGAACTACTCAGGAAAATCTGTGGACTGAAGATTAAGGGTGGACTAACACTTTCCACAAATTTCAAAAAAAGATCTTCAATTTCTTTGCTTTCCCCATATATTCCAGAAGAAACTAGCTGGCTAATTTATTTTGTTCTTACTTTGCACTGCTGGCATATAATCTTCTTTTTTTTTTTTTTTTTCCTTTTTGCGGTATGCGGGCCTCTCACTGTTGTGGCCTCTCCCGTTGCGGAGCACAAGCTCCGGATGCGCAGGCCCAGCGGCCATGGCTCACGGGCCCAGCCGCTCCGCGGCATATGGGATCCTCCCAGACCGGGGCACGAACCCGTATCCCCTGCATCGGCAGGCGGACTCTTAACCACTGCGCCACCAGGGAGGCCCTGGCATATAATCTTCTGATGAGAAGATTTTCCTCTCCTCCAACAGCCTTAGTTCACCACTGGAGATGTCTCAACATTTGACATTGTCATCCTAAAAGCTGGGAGCTCTTCCACACCTAGCTTGCCAACATCAATACCACGTTAGCCACTTTTGACCTTGATCCTGTTAGACACCACTTTTTTTCTGGTGTATTTTTTTTCATATTCCACTTTTGACTCCTTCTTTAGTAATTTATTTGCTTTTCTTTAGATCTCTGCAATGGTTGATCTTATTGCTACAGTCACCTGTGTATCATGGGATGGGCCTACAAGCAAATAATGTCCCACCTCCTCACCCTCACCTTTAGAAAGGAATTATATAAGTATAGGTCCTCCAAGAGAAACTCACCAATAACAGTGCTATAGTTCCACTCTAGCCTTGTACTTTCCTTGGCTAACCCTGACCTCCAGGACATCTGGGCCATGAGCAAGGTAAGGGCTTAAAATAAATTATTGGTCACTTAATATTCCTCTATACTTGATCACATGCTGAATATCTCAAGAGCTTCCATATAAAATCCAGGAAACACTGGTTAGGTAAAAGCGTGTTGCACCGTATTCTACATTTTTACATCACCCTACACCCTCCCTTGCTGACTTGATCATCCCTTCTAATCCTTCAAAAATCATGTCAAATCTTCTCTTGCAAATCATACGTAACCAGGTCCTGATTCTTCTTTTGTGCAGAATTAGGTTTTTCTTCCTCTGAATAGCTCAGAGTAAAGCAGCTCATACTAGTAATTAATTCACTATTCATGGACAAGGGGCCAAGTAAAGGTTACATATGTTCTGCCATATATCATATACGTATACATATATATATATAAAGTTGTACAAGTCTGTTCACTCTGTAGATTGTGATCTTGAGATCAGAGGCTTAGTCATTATTTTGGTGTCCTCACTGCCTAGAACTATACTTGACATGTAGTAGGTAGTTAATATTTTTATGAAAAGGATTAAACTACTTGCCACTCCATGAAGAATCTTATTTCATGCTTCCATTGCCCAATATAGAAAACTAAAATAGAAAATTCAACCACTCTCCTTTTTCAATAATACACTTCACTCTGTCATTGTGGAAAACATTTGATGACTCATAACCTACATATACTATAAAAGCAGCTGATATGAGGCTATTTTAAAGTGATAATCATATATTTTATTTGTGATTGTGCATGTTAGGGCTAAAAAACAAATTTAGGCTAATATGTTTAAATAGCGGATAGACATTAGCACATCCACTCATTAAGGTACTGTTTGCATTTCTATCATGATGAATGATCATTTTCCATTTAAGAAAGATCTTGACTCTTCCTGAAAACTGTCATCATGTAGAAGTGCTGACTGAGGACAGGCCTGGCTAGGAAAAACAAAATGTGTGCACATTACTTACACCACTCTAATTTAAGAGCAGCTTATCTTAATACCTCAATGACTAGAAGGAATTTTTTTTTTAAGTACTAGCAAAAATATCCCTAAGATCTTTGTTTAAACAAAAAAGTCATTTTAGTTGCTTACAGAAGTATAAACATAACCATGATCCTAAATTAATTTTTAAATAGATTATTATTTAATAAATTATTATTTTTAAATAATTAGATTGTTTATTTATTATTATTTACTTATTATTTAAATAATTAGATTATTATTGATCTATTAAATCAAATTAAGGATATATATACATATGTGTGTGTATATATATATGTACATATATATATATATATATATATATATAACTGAGTTGATTTATTTACAGTATGTACTATGATTACCTTCAGTTTTAAAAAATAAACCTATTATGTGAAATACTATATGCTCTAAAACCCCATCTAATGCTTATTGTGCCTCTATTCAGAATTCCTGTATATACCTTGCACTCTGTCCTGACTTAGTGGACATATGCGTGTTTCACTTGTGCATTAAATACATCTTTACGCTTTTCATCTGCTTCTTGCCTTCAGGGACTGCTTCTTTCTTATCCATCTGTGTTTCAAGTGGAGGCTGCCAAACACATTACTCCCAGTCTCTGGCCTCAACTGTTAGCATAGGATCCAGATATGGCTAATCACTGTATCTTATTCCTCTGATCACAGTGATTACTCCAGAGAGGGCATGAAACCTAAACCAAGTCCATCAGTCTCCTCCAAGGTAGGGTGATTAAATAAGTTATTGCTCAAACTGGACTTAATGAGAGTGAAAGGGAGTGTTATTAATAGTTATGCTGGGACAAGAGGCTTGCAGACAGCTTCCTACTAGACCACAAACAGAGACTAATGGTACCCTTCTTCCCAGAGATTTTCGAGATGGTGTTGGCATGGAAAGTTTTCTCTCCTTTATGGTCATAGCTCTATAAATATGGGTGTAAGCCCAGCACTGCCAGCAACCCTGTGGTCCTCTGATATGTAGAAAAAGTCAATGAGCAGCCTGGAAGAAAAAAGCCAAAAATGAGAAAAGGTGAAGATAGGAGGTAGAGAGAAAGAAAATAAGAGATGGTGCACATAAGTTAGAAAATTAGATCCCACTGCATCCTGAAGCCATTTTCATTCATATCCCTAGAGACAATTATTTTTTTCTTAAGCTAGCAGGAGTTTGGTTTGGTTACCTGCAAAACTCTAAATAAAAGGGGCATTGTAGGCCATCTAGCTCATGTCCCTTATTTTACAGATAAGGGTACTAAGGCCCACACAGGTTAATTAATTATGCAAGGGTCTCCAAATATTTACAAGTAAGCATTTAACTCAGGTGTTTGTCCTTTCTTCTATTTTTCTTTACATATGTAACATTTCTTCTAGATCACCCTAGAATTATGATTTTATTATTTCATATTGTGCATATAGTCAGCATTTCAAGAGAAGTCTGTGGCTCCTTTTATTTATCTTTCTTTTTTAAAATTAAATTTTATTGGAGTATAGTCGATTTACAATGTCATGTTAGTTTCTGCTGTACAGCAAAGTGAATCAGTTATACATATACATATATCCACTCTTTTTTTAGATTATTTTCCCATATAGGTCATTACAGAGTGTGGCTCCTTTAAAGAAAACTTCTTATTCTTAATACACTTCCTATATCCCTAATCCAATGAAAATTTAATAAATACTTCTAGAATTAATAACCAATAAATGAATGAAATTCAGCACTTCACAGTCTGCCTCTGAGTTTCTAATGACAAAAATGGACAAAAAATAATAATTTCTATGCATATGCACCAATGGGTAAATTTTCATTATAAAGTTTAAATGCTTCCAAAAACACATATTTCCACAAGTATTAACTATGTGCATATGTGAATGATTATGAAATTATAATAAGAACAACCAGTCTCCTTGAGATAATGGTGCTTATTTGGGAGATGAAAGACATTTCATCTAGGGGATAGTAACTTACAGTTTAGAGAATAAAACATGTAACAGAATGAAATCTCCATGAGGATAGATACCATTTCCATCTCAATAACTGCTGTCAGGAAAGGTAGAATAAGGCCTGGAGAGCTACACTTGCATGAATGGTAACAATAGGAGCAGCCAGGTGAGTTAACATGGAGAGTGAAAATGAAAAAAAAAAAAAAAGGTGGTCTAAACGTAAACAGAGTCAGGGCAGCCACTCAAAGCCAGGGGGCAGTTCAACTGGGAGTGGGGGATTGGTAAAGAGTTGCAAACAACGAACAATGGAATTTCACTTCCATAAAAATCACTACAAATGCATTTAGACCCTAGAGTTTGCTTTTACAATTCATGTTTATTGAACACTTATGTATCAACCACTGATGCTAAATTAATCTGAAAAATATTCTGTTTATTTTCAAAGGCTATTAAAAAAAATCCATTGGTCCAAATATAATCAATCTTGGAATATAATCAGCTTGGAAAGCATGCATTAACCAAGTCCACATTAATAAAATCTAGCTATAACTCTGATTGAAATGATTCTATGTGCTCTCAAAAAATTGTCTAGAATACATACGGGTTTATTATTTTACATATTTTCCCAAGATTGATGCCATGGATGTCTCTCATGCATGACTGATTAAACACATGAAAAATTTCAAAATTTAAGTTTGGCTTAGAATCATTTACATGTTAAAAATAAGAGATTTAATAGAAAAGTGTTCTTCTCCTAAAGTTTTAATTCATAGTGAAAGAAAGAAAGAAATAGATGGTAAAAGTTTACCACTTGAAATGTTATTGTGGATTTTTAATAGCAAGAATGGGTATGGATATTCTATCCATGATTATATTGATTCCAAGTTTTAGATTCAGTGCCCACAAAATCAAATTTAAGTATCTAGTTCTTATAATCTAACAGTGAAACCTGGAACTCCCTCTATTTCTTTATGTCTCAGACAAAATATTAACTTCCTCTTATCCTGTTGCATTTTCTAATAAAGTAAAAATAAGCGAATTACTACTAGACCTAATCAGCTTGAACTGTCAATGTAAACTTCTTGACAGCACCACCAGGTTCCTTGCATTGTGCCTTACATGAAGTGTTTTCTTTCTTTTTTTTTTTATATTGCTATTGGAGTATAATTGCTTTACAATGTTGAGTTAGTTTCTACTGCATAACAAAGTGAATCAGCTGTAAGTATACATATATCCCTATATCCCCTCTCTCTTGCATCTCCCTCCCACCCTCCCTATCCCACACATCTAGGTGGTAACAAAGCACCAAGCTGATCTCCCTGTGCTATGTGGCTGCTTCCCACTAGTTATCTATTTTACATTTGGTAGTATATATATGTCAATGCTACTCACTTCGTCCCAGCTTTCCCTTCCCCCCGCCATGTCCTCAAGTCCGTTCTCTACATCTGCGTCTTTATTCCTGCCCTGCCACTAGGTTCATCAGTACCATTTTTTAGACTCCATATATGTGCATTAGCATACAGTATTTGTTTTTCTCTTTCTGACTTACTTCACTCTGTATGACAGACTCTAGGTCCATCCACCTCATTACAAATAACTCAGTTTTGTTCCTTTCTATGGCTGAGTAATATTCCATTGTATACATGTGCCACATCTTCTTTATCCATTCATCTGTCGATGGACATTTAGGTTGCTTCCCTGTCCTGGCTATTGGAAATAGTGCTGCAATGAACATTGGAGTACATGTATCTTTTTGAATTATGGTTTTTCAGGGTATATGCCCAGTAGTGGGATTGCTGGGTCATATGGTAGTTCTATTTGTAGTTTTTAAGGAACCTCCATACTGTTCTCCATAATGGCTGTATCAATTTACGTTCTCACCAACAGTGCAGGAAGGTTCCCTTTTCTCCACACCCTCTCCAGCATTTATTGTTTGTAGATTTTTTGATGATGGCCATTCTGACCGGTGTGAGGTGACACCTCATTGTGGTTTTGATTTGCATTTCTTTAATAATTAGTGATGTTGAGCACCTTTTCATGAGTTTGTTGGCAATCTGTATGTCTTCTTTGGAGAAATGTCTATTTAGGTCTTCCACCCATTTTTGGATTGGGTTGTTTGCTATACACATGAAATTAATGGAAGGAGGGATAATGGGTTGATGAATGCAAATAAGTTGTACAAAAGGAAAATATTCCATCATTATTATTACCATAATGATGGTGATAAGGATGATGATGAGGAGGAGGGCCAATCTGTATCCCTATAGATCACAAAAGAAGTACTATAATTTTGTTGAATAAAATATACTTCTCGGGCTTCCCTGGTGGCGCAGTGGTTGAGAGTCCGCCTGCCGATGCAGGGGACACGGGTTCGTGCCCCGATCCCGGAAGATCCCACATGCCGCGGAGCGGCTGGGCCCGCGAGCCATGGCCGCGGAGCCTGTGTGTCCGGAGCCTGTGCTCCGCAACGGGAGAGGCCACAGCAGTGAGAGGCCCGCGTACAGCAAAAAAAAAAAAAATATATATATATATATATATATATATATATATATATATATATATATATATATATATACTTCTCTTCTCCTTATTAGCTAAACTCAGACAGATCACATGATTCCAAGGAGCGGGGCAAAATTGTATTTGTTGGATTAAATATCAAAAGCCATGCTCAGAATTTACAGGAGAAAGATAGATCATACTTTTTAGTAGTAATTTTCTCCTTGTCTTGTAAGTAGTATTTAAACATATGGCAATTCTATTTCTCTCCTTCTTACTGTCTCATTCTCTAGTATCTGAGGTTGATATAATAATGCAACTCAGGACCTTAACTATGTTAACATTGTACAAAGCAGGGATTTGTTGAGAAGAGATGAATCAGTGGGAGATGGTAATAAAAACAGCCCCAAACCATTGAATTCAGAGGCCAAGAGTTCTTATTCAAATTGGACTATCTACAAAATACATATTAAAAAAACACTGTATTTACTTCTTAGAGGTAGGCAGCTCAAAAGACTTAAAGAGCAAGCAGAGATGAGTAGTGCTGACCATGATATTTCCGTGAGTAGGAGACCAGAGTAATTCACCACTCTTAACAACAGGGCTGTCTGGGTTGCAGTCTGGGGGCGTCATATCCTATTATACTACGCTATCAAAATTGCAGGAATGGCGGATGCTATGTCATTACCTTTTAGACAGACAAGCTACTAAATTATTTGTATGGGGAAGATGAGCCATTTACTTATCTTCCTGATATGGGCAGAAGGTAGGTGCAGACTGTCTGGGAGACAGACAGTGGTGGGCACTCCTCTGTCTGGGTTTCAAAATTGCCACTCTTTGAGATGTTCTATCTGACTGACACACTGATAGTAACAAACATATCAGCAATCTGAAATGTTTCCAATATGATAAATCGTTAGAGGTGGCATTGCTTCTTGACTTTAAATGAACAAGTAAAGAGCATGCAAAACTCCATTCAAATGAACACTTTTTGTGATCAATAAGAATGTTAAGTATAAAATAAGAGGAGAACTTTTTTAATGAGTCTCAAGTATTTAGATCTATAAGACTCATTAGAGGTGGTATAGAATAATCCTTTTTTCCCCTCAGGTAAAGATACTAAATCTACAGATGTGGAACCTGCACAAGATCATGCAGTTCATTAATAACTGAGACAGAGTAGAATTCACCCTTCCTATCTGTTGGAAAGGATGTACGTGTGAACCGTGGTGGGAAGGACAGAAAGAACTATACGACATTGGACAAACTAGAAACAAGTGAAATTTGAGTTTCTTATTAGTATCTGAGCCTAAAACATTATCGGGACTCCCAGGCATCAGATAATTTATAAGGTTTCTGGGTTTTCCCTACATTCACTTGGCTGCAAATTCAAATGATATAATTTTTTTTACAACTTTATTGGAGTATAATTGCTTCACAATGGTGCATTAGTTTCTGCTTTATAACAAAGTGAATCAGTTATACATATACATCTGTTGCCATATCCCTTCCCTCTTGCGTCTCCCTCCCTCCCACCCTCCCTATCCCACCCTTCCAGGTGGTCACAAAGCACCGATCTGCTCTCCCTGTGCTATGCGGCTGCTTCCCACTAGCTATCTACTTTACATTTGGTAGTGTATATATGTCCATGCCTCTCTCTCGCTTTGTCACAGCTTACCCTTCCCCCTCCCCATATCCTCAAGTCATACAGAGTGAAGTAAGTCAGAAAGAGAAAGACAAATACCGTATACTAACACATATATATGGAATTTAAGAAAAAAAAATGTCATGAAGAACCTAGGGGTAAAACAGGAATAAAGACACAGACCTACTTGAGAATGGACAAATGATATAATTTTTTCATGGCAGTTAAATTTCTATCTTTGTATATTCTTTTTAGTTCTGGTTAAAATCTGCAAGTGTATATCTGCAAAAAAATGGAAGGTCAACAAACAACATGGTATTCAAAATCCTTTCCTACTTGGAACAATCATTTATTTGAGGCTGAGGGGACTCTAGGAATGTACTTCATGAACCAGTAGAGGCCACAAATACCAATGCTGAATAAATTAACATACAGAGAGATGTGTGCAAACATCCTACTCTTTCTCTACCTTGGAAATCACATTATAGATATAGGTTAAAGCTTACAATATAAAGTAGATCCTGGAATCAGTAAGTGGCATTGAAAAGTTCTTAGCTTTAAATTCTTGGAGCCATGGCTCTCTTTCAGGAGGAATGATATCCACATCGTCATGAATCCTTTTTTGGCTCTTTCCTTCTTAATCAAGCCTCACTGAACCCCCTCTATTATTCTGCTCACATACATTGGCTTCCTGCCTTTCTTGTTTATTATCGATATTTAAATCAAATAATTCCACTTTAACTTCCCATTTCTCTGCATCTTCTTCTCATTCTTTGATTAGGAGTTAGGTAGAAAATGCTTACTATTGCGAGAGAGAGGAAAAATGGGAAATTTAGAAAGCACTCATATTCTTCTCTAAAGGCCTACCTCCTCCTGTCTTCCACTCTGCACCCCCATGATAAAAAGCAAAAACTAAAATAAATGTTTGGTCATTTTTTGACAGACATTAGGTGGAAAAATAATGAGGAGAGAAACAGGGAGATTGCAAGTAAAGATAAGCAAATAGAGGAGTAGAATATACAAGTGTAAAGAAGAGAAAGAGAAAGGCTAGAAACAGGTAAATAAAAGGGGGGGGAGCAAAGTTAGGAGAAATCATGAAAAGTAAAGGATATAAAGAAAGAAAAAGACAAGTGATGGCTCTTTTTAGTAATTCTTAAGCCACCTGTCTTTGATTCTCAAAGCATCTGCTGTGAGAATATGAAGACAATTTAACCTTCTGCCTTCACTAATTGAATTTTTTATATTTAAATTTCAAGTTCTTCAAGAAGACTGATTAAAAAAATAGCCAAGCATATCTGTCAGTGAAGGGAACACACAGTACATTCCCATCAGTTCATCATCCATTCATGTATCCCTCTCTCTATTCATTTTCCATCTACTTGTCTATACCAGTGTATTATTTATGTATGTGTCTTTCCAACCATGCATCCATCAAACACCTATGTGAAGTAGATACAGAGGTGAGGCTATTTTGAACAAAGCAGAAATAGCTTTACTATTAGACTCAGAAATGTGAAGGTAATTAAAATTGAAGTCAAATTCAAAAGACCTTAGTCAATAGCAACTGATGACCCTTGGTTGAGTCTCAAGACAGATTACTGTAAATCTTAAATAATACTGCTTCACAATGGTAGCAAGCCTTTGAATAACCCCTGAGCCACTTAGTTTTGTTTAGTTTTGCTTTTGTTTGTTTCCAGTAAGGAGAAATCAAGTTCTATTCCCTATCTTCAGGCTTTTGCAACAAATATTTATGTTATGAAGAAGGTGTAAGCATAGCCTGAGGATTTGCACAAAAGCAAATGGTAATGTATGGAGGCAAGCCTGGGCTTGTTCCAACTTAGGATATTGTTGTTTATTGTTCATGTATCACTCTTCATGACTGTGGTGCATGATTTGCATGCCTGATTTGCCCTGCCATATAAAATGATGAATTTGCATGCTAGGATCTGTAAATTGAACATGACAGGAGCAATTCAGAGGCCAGTGCCTACTTAAGCCCAGTTTCCCAGGTGGCCACAGAAGGTATTTGTTCTTAACTCCAGGTCCAACTATCATTCAGCAGGGGAACCCATTCTAATGACATTCTGCCAAGCATAAGCTTCTGGGAACATAATTAGACTCTAAATAAGTTTTATTATATTTATATAGTATTAAAATATACTATTACATGAACCATGGTGGATAAGAAGTTAACATCAGATCCTGATGTGAGTTTATTGGGGAATAGCCATTGAGGTAACCATCACATAAACTTCTTGTCATAGTATTTCTTATAAACTAATTAAGGACAAAACATGGACTCTTTAAGAAATATGTTCATGGAAGGAATCTTAAAAGAGAAACACCAAATACTATTAATGTTTTCCTTCTTTATATAGATCTGTGCCATTTAAATTTTATATAATGAGTATATATTGTTTATAACTGGAATTGTGATTTCTATAAAGAGTTACAACAGAAAGTAGTAAAAGTTAGTGTAAATAAGTAAATGGATGGATAAGATCATGTGTTTTTTCTGTAAGTGAGGAAAAAAATGTCTGCTTCTTCCTTAGCAGAAATTCACTAAACTAGAGAATTTATTTGAAATGGGCAAATCTATAGTGTGTAGCCTCAGAAAATGAAATCTGAATGAGGAATAATATTTAGCATCCTTCCATATTGGGCATTTTATATTGATAAGAAGCAGTGGGTGTTAAATTGAGTTTTCCTGCCTAGAAATTTAATCACACCTAGATGACTGGTATAAACTTTATATTTATATTCAACACATTGAGAAACATCCAGTCCTGACTATGGGCATAGTAAAAATAGGCATGTAATCCTGTAGCCACCATGAATAACAGATAGTATTTCCTACATTTTATTAGCTCAGACAGGTTAGAAAGATTGCACAACATCTCACAGCTAGTTAAGTAGCTAAGTCTGTCTGACTCCAAAGTCAATGCTCTTCTATCAAACCAGAAACATAATAACTGCAAAAAAGCATCACAACTGGCAGCATGAAAATGAGTTAGCTTACTGATACTCATATACACAACTATGAAAGCACAAATCCTTCTTTGTTTTAGTTGTAAATAGAGTCTTTGTCACAGAAAACTCCTCATTAAGTATGTGGTCCAGTGCCTACCCAGACAGACTATAGTCAGGAGACATATGTTCTATTCCCAGGACTGCTGCTGAGTCATTATGCAGAAATGGAAAAAAGCATTTTTGCCCTTCTTTTATACCAGTTTCCCCATCTGTACACCAGAGATCATAGTTGACTCCTAGTTCCCTTGGAGGACTTTTGGGAGCTCTAATAAGTTATCACACCTAAAGCCCTCCAAGTTTCTTAGATGAGAGATACTTTTAAGTACAAAGGTTTAGGTTATCAATGACATTGTTATGAGACACAGTAAATGGTTAACCACCAGCTGTTTGTTTAGCATTTTCCCACTTAACTCCTCAAGCACAATGTAACACAGGTGTGGACAACACAATCTTTTTCAGGCCAAATTTGGTGCAAAGGCACTTTACAGTGACCTTGGTCATGTACCTCTTTACTAATGAGGAACATTTCAGGGAGATGAAACATCTCTTTATGCAGTCCTTTTTTTTTTTTTTTTTTTTTTTGATTAGCGCTAGGAAGTTGCTTTGCATGATGGGGTCTGTAGTTTTCACTCATCCTACTTCTCTTTTAAAGATAAAAGAAGGTAAAGTCACCTGCTCCAATTAAACATATGGGAAACTGTCCTGTAACATGGAGCAGTAAAGGTAACAGGTGAAATCAACTCCCTCCATTCTATCCTTTAGAAGTAGCACTAATTAAGGCTGGAAGGGTGAGCAATAAATCCATTGTTATGCTGATACCATTGGCTAGCTCTGAGGCACTTTTCCTGCCATCATTTAATTACTACATATTAATATATAAATACAGGGAGACAACCAAAGATGAGGTAGGTAGAGAAGGAGCTGTGCTTATTTAGTTAATTATTAATTACTAGGAATTTTCAACAGTGGGACATTAACCACTTGCTCTTTTAAATGGTAATAAATAGCAGACATATGTCTAATTAAGGAGCTGTAAATGCTCTGGAGGAGTTGAATGGAAGAAGAAAGACACTTATTTACAAACTTACTGAATAAAAAAGAGAATTATTGTTGCGTTTAAAGCCAGCTCTCACGTAGTATCTGCTCAGATTCCTAACTCTCTCTGCCTGCTCTGCCAGGACATTTCTCACTGAGGCTGGTGCTAAGATAAAGAGGACTCAGGGATTCTTTAAATGGTACCTTTCAAGAACAATCTCTTAGTGAACCTCACTTTCCAATCCTTCCTAAGTTTTCAATAGTAGGATACGATTTTCATCACATTAAGACTGTTTCTTCCTCATCTGTTGCTAAATCTCTATATAGCACCGAAATCATAACTCTAAGTAATAGGATTCTTAGCACTCCTCATAGACTGCTGTACGGAATAGCAAGGACAGATTTTTTTATTAGATCCTTGATTGTTAGCCCCCATCAATGGAGGTTTAGTTAAATACTGAAGTGCCCAGAGGAGATCATAAAAGGGAGCTTCACACAAAGACTTCCAGTGTCATGTTAGTCCATGGACTCTGGCAAAGCTGAAGGGCACTGCAAAGCAGAAGGATTAGTGTTAGAGGAAACTCTTTGAACCTTCCTCCATCACCTGCTGGAACTCACCTCTAAAAGTAACGGCTGGTTTGTAAAATCGTTGTAGGATTACCAAATTAGTCAGTTTTTCTGATCTTGGCACACATTTCCTTTGCTTTCTTCTATTTCTAGCTTTTGTTTAGAAACATCCTCCCTAAATGCTTTTATACCAAACATTTTCATAGCAAAATTCAGGTCACAGCAAAATGACATATGATCAGACAAGTGCACAGTGGGGGCCATTTGGTCCATCCAGGGAATTCTGAGACAACTCCCTAGAGCCACATCAGCTCTCCTCTCTTCCTGCCCCACTCCCCAAGCTTGGTAATCCTGCTAGAAGAGATGGGGTTTTCTCAAGACTTCCTTTCTCTGGTCTAACTTGTATTTCCAAAGCATGAGCAGCAAATGCTACATAATGACTTTCTCAATTTATCACAGGGCCTTCCTTCATGCAGTGATCCCCCCTTCTCTATAGCAGTTGTATCCCTTCAGGCCATAGGTGGCTGTCTGTAAGGTTATAGTACTGAGACTCTTGTTACCACTAATCTGCTCCCCTAGAGCTATCCCTGCGGATGGACACAGCTAGAAGTCCTAATTGTTCATATGTGATTATACTACCCAAGAGACAGAATGCAGATGAAAACCTGAAATGAATAGGGAGTCAAGGTGATGATAGATTATATTAAGTTTAAAAGATCCACTCTCTAGGAAAAGTCACAGAGGATTTTCTTGGCTCTGCCTGCCTGGAACTCCCTTAGGACATACAGTACTAATATTGCAGGCACCCACACCAAGAGCATTGCAAATACTTGCTTTACTGATGACTGTTTCTACATCTCTGGCAACTTACTTGAACTCTCTTCCTCATTTATAGGAAATGTTTAGAGAAACCAAGGATCTGTCTCAAATGGGTTTTTAATGTGAACATAACCTACTACCAAGCAAGAAATAAACAAGCACTGACAGCAAGTTCCTAGTTTAGTAGCATCTTTAGAAATTACTAATTACGTTATAATTTGGTTTGGATCAAAAGAAGCAGTCACACCATTAAGAACCTAAGGGTTGGGCTCTGGGAGGGCTCACACCAAGGAGTACTTCCCAGAACTTCTGCTGCCAGTGTCCTTGTCCCTGCAGTGAGCCACAGCCACCCCCCACCTCTGCAACCAACACTAGCAGCCACATGGCTGACAGGGTCTTGGTGCTCTGGCCGGGTGTCAGGCCTGAGCCTCTGAGGTGGCAGAGTCAAGTTCAGGACATTGGACCACCAGAGATCTCCCAGCCCCACGTAATATCAATAGGCAAGAGCTCTCCAAGAGATCTCTGTCTCAACGCTAAGACCCAGGTCAACTCAACGGCCAGCAAGCTCCAGTGTTAGACACCTGGTGCCGAACAACTAGCAAGATAGGAACACAACCTCACCCATTAGCAGAAAGGCTGCCTAAAATCATAAGAAGTTCACAGACACCCCAAAACGTACCACCGGATACAACCCTGCCCACCAGAAAGACAAGAACCAGCCTCATCCACAGCACAGGCACAAGTCCCCTCTACCAGGAAGACTACACAATCCACTGAACCAACCTTACCCACTGGGGGTAGACACAAAAAACAACGGGAACTACAAACCTGCAGCCTGAAAAAAGGAGACCCCAAACACAGTAAGTTAAGCAAAATGAGAAGACAGAGAAATATGCAGCAGATGAAGGAACAAGGTTAAAAACCCACCAGACCAAACAAATGAAGAGGAAATAGGCAGTCTACCTGAAAAAGAATTCAGAGTAATGATAGTACAGATGATCCAAAATCTTGGAAACAGAATGGAGAAAATACAAGAAACGTTTAACAAGGACCTAAAAAAACTAAAGAGCAAACAAACAATGATGAACAACACAATAAATGAAATTAAAAATTCTCTAGAAGGAATCAACAGCAGAATAACTGAGGTTGAAGAACGGATATGTGACCTGGAAGATAAAATAGTGGAAATAACTACTGTAGAGCAAAATAAAGAAAAATGAACAAAAAGAATTGAGGACAGTCTAAGAGACCTCTGGGACAACATTGAACACACCAACATTAGAATTATAGGGGTCCCAGAAGAAAAAGAGAAAAAGAATGGGATTGAGAAAATATTCGAAGAGATTGTAGTTGAAAATTTCCCTAATATGGGGAATAAAATAATCAATCAAGTCCAGGAAGTGCTGAGAGTCCCATAAAGGATTAATCCAAGGAGAAACACTCCAAGAAACATATTAAACAAACTATCAAAAATTAAATACAAGGAAAAAATATTAAAAGCAGCAAGGGAAAAGCAACAAAACATACAAGGGAATCCCCATAAGGTTAACAGCTGATCTTTCAGCAGAAACTCTGCAAGGCAGAAGGGAGTGTCAGGACATGTTTAAAGTGATGAAAGGGAAAAACCTACAACCAAGATTACTCTACCAAGCAAGGATCTCATTCAGATTTGACAGAGAAATTAAAACCTTTACAGAAAAGCAAAAGTTACCCACCTAAATGTACACTGACAGATGAATGGATAAAGAAGATGTGGCACATATATACAATGGAATAATATTCAGCCATAAAAAGAAATGAAATTGAGTTATTTATAGTGATGTGGCTGGACCTAGAGTCTGTCATACAGTGAAGTAAGTCAGAAAGAGAAAAACAAATACTGTATGCTAACACATATATATTGGATCTAAAAAAAATTTTTTTTAAAAATGATTCTGAAGAACTGAGGGTCAGGACAGGAATAGAGACTCAGATGTAGAGAATGGACTTAAGGACATGGGAAGGGAGAAGAGTAAGCTGGGATGAAGTGAGATAGTGGCATTGACCTATATAAACTACCAGATGTAAAATAGATAGCTAGTAGGAAGCAGCCACGTAGTACAGGGAGATCAGCTTGGTGCTTTGTGACCACCTAGCGGGATGGGATAGGGAGGGTGGGAGGGAGGGAGACGCAAGAGGGAGGGGATATGGGTATATATGTATACGTATAGCTGATTCACTTTGTTATACAGCAGCAACTAACATAACAATGTAAAGCAATTATACTCCAATAAAGATGTTTGAAAAAAAAGATCCTAAGGGGTAACAAATCCCCAAATGTAAAAAAAAAAAAAAAAAAAACACACAGGGAATTTTATTATTTAACATTATTATTTTTTGCCCAGTTGTATTGAGGTATAATTGACATATATCTATCTTCATTATTTAACATAGTTATGAGTTGGTAACATTCTAAATATTACAGAAAATGAGATAAACCTAAATATCAGGGGGAAATGAGAGTCTTTTTTTATTCCTAACATGAAGGGACAAACCTGGATATAAATTTGAAGTGTAGACACTTAATAAAGTGTTGGTGAGGAAGTAGAAATTCACTCTTTGAAGTTAATACTAAAATCTTTTCCATGTACCAGGTAGGAAAAATTAAAGTAGCTGAATATCAGGGAGTGTGTGCCATCAGCGTTGACTAGAGTTGATTCTCAAAATGTGGTTCCCTGGACAGCCCTTCAGCTTCACCTGGGAACTTGTTAGAAAGGCAAATTATTGGGCTCCACCCAGAGTTACTTAATCAGAAATGCTGGTGGTGTGGCCCAGCAACCTGTGTTTTAATACATCCTCCAGGTGATTCTGATACAAGCTAAAGTTTGAAAATCACTATAGTGGTTTCAGTGACCTCAGGACTATCCCATTTTAACTCCTAACTATTAATAAAACTACCAGTGACCTCAAATTCATAAGCCTTTGGGGAGGAAAAAAAGTATAATTTTGATGTTGTGTGTGTGTGTGTGTATATATATATATATATATATATATATATATATATATATATATATATATATATATATATATATACAAACAATAACATGTATTATAAAATATATAGAGATACATAATATCACATTTCTATATTTCACTTACAATAAGTTAGGGTCTTCCAAAGAATAAACAATTTACTTGGAAAATCTGAAAACTATTTTAATGCTTAATAAAATTTCTTTAAAACACAAATAAATACTTTCTCATTTATTAAGCACCTACTTTATACTAGGCACTGTCCTAGTCTTTACAGGTAATCTATATCATCCTTAAAATATTTATACAAGATATTCAAGTGCTCTCCCCATGTGTTTATGTGCCCTCTTACTTGCTTATCATGAAGGATGTAGAAGTTAATCTGATTGTTCATAGATTAGACATTCACTGAACCAAATAATTCTGTCACCACGAGCAGGTCACTATACTTTAAATTGGATCAGCACCGACATCCTGCACTTTCTCCTCTCCTGCTTTGTGTTTCCACGTTGCAAGCAGGAAGAGACTACTCTGCACCAAAGAGTGTTGGGACACATATCCACAGAAAAAGTCTCAGACATCAATTGTGGTTCTGGATATCCTAGGTAAGTAAACACAGAGAAAAATTCAAGAGAAAAAATGTCCAGTGAAAGAGGCAAAGCCCTCCCTAGCAAACCGGGAGCACTGGTCAGGCCCTGGAAAGGACAGAAACGTTTTTTGGAAACAGTCACTTACTAATCTCAAAGAAAAGAAAATATATATATATATGAAACAGGTTTTGAAATTAGTCCTTTTTAGTTCTTTATATTGCATTCATATCTCTAATATTTAATTGATTCTAAGGAGGTGAAAAAGGAAGGAGGTAGGGAAGGGGGCTGGGGTAAAAAATGTCCAATAAAAGGAATACACATTATTCTTTTTAAAGAGAACTTTATTTTAAACTGACTGTTGTACGTTGTCAGATCATCATACCAATTTTCATTTTGGGGAATTTATATTTTTGGAGGCTGAATTTTATGGCTCATCTAGAGACTGTTATTACTGTTTGAAATGACACAGTGAAAGCAGAAGTATTCACTAGAGAAAAAATGTCAGTGGACTCTTTATCTTTCCCTAAAGTATCTCCCACTCCCTTAGTAGTAGGTTTCTCAAAATGTTCTACCCAGCAGTACAGTGGATTTCAATAATGCACCCATCCTCTGTGGTTTACTACACAATTCCTTCAGCATTTCATAATGCTGCCTGGCCTGTGCCTTCCAAGTTAGTTGATTCATTCATTCATTCACTCATTCATCAGACATGTATTAAAAATATAGGCCTGACCTCAAAGACCTTACATCTCAACTCTTTAGAACAAACAGAGCAATCATCCAACCTTGAGTCCTTCTCATCTCAGCGGGAACTCTATGTCAGCTAAAACTCACCTAGTTCACACAAGAAAGCCTGACTAGACTCTTTAGTGTGCCTTGAGGTGCTACAAGGAATCAGAGTCTGGGAGGAATCGGACTAGAATTGTTGGGTCCTACTTCTACTGACTTGTGGAACTTCAGTGATGTCTGAGTTCTACTCTGTGCTGGCTGCAATCACACTGCTCGACTGCTTGCACATGCAGTGCCATTTAATGACCCCAATGGCCCTCAGCAATAGTGAGCAAGTGTTCCCAACTGCCCATTTCTTGCCCTTTGCTTTGTCTTTTCCTGACCCATCTTTACTCAAGCTTCTCTCCTTCCCGCAGGTCCCTGTGCTCTGCTTACCTCCAAGCCTGAGCAGCATTAAAAAAGCAGACCTCGCCCCCTCATCAGTTTTTCCTGGGAATTGGCTGACCACAGAGGGAGACTTTCCTGCCAGACCTCAGTGGTCATTTCCCCTTGCTTGTCCAGCTTCCCCTCAAAGATTCTGCTTATCTCTGTTTGCCCCACCTTTACCCTATAAAAGGAAACCTTTTTCTGTTTGATCTTGAGACACCTGCAGATTTCAGAGATCAGAGTGTTTTCCCTATTGTGACAGTCTTGCTTTTTAACTAGTCTCTCCCTACGTAAGTCCAGATTGACTTTTATTTGGCAGTAGTTATTATTATGACCATTTTACAGATGAAGAAAGTGAAGCTCTCAGAGGTGGCTGAGGTCAGATGATGGTCAAGGTCATAAATAGTAGAGTAAGGAATTATAGAGAGATGTGTCCAAAAAATGGTTGTTGGATAAGGTAATGACAAATATTTCCTGCTTCACAATATTGTTAAGGGAGGGCTATAGATATATTGGTCCAATCTGACAAAGGTCAGAGGACAAAGTTAAATTTGCTACAATATATATAGGTAGGTGAATGGGCTTGGGACCAAGAAATAGGTTCCTTGGTGTTTTTCAATATGTATAACAAAATGATCAGGTAGGGGGTTGTTCTCTTTGGAATGTTGGCAGGAAGAGTTACGCAGATTGTCTTAGTTTTCTTCCTCTGTCTTGAAGAAAGAGCTAAAGTGCCCTCAAATTATGTGTATAGATGATTACTGCAGACTGGCATGATGCAGGCATTTGAAACTTCCCATAGGTAAAGTGTAAACTCAAAGCATCATAATAAATAATAATAGTGCTTTACCCTTCAAGCTGCATTGTAATGCTGCTGATGTCAAATTAACAGAGGCCCTTGCAGAGAATGCAAATGAAAGACTCTGAAATATGTCAACAGGGCTTTGGGCAAAGGATGATGTGAAAAGCAGCCAGAGAAGGAAGACAGGTGGTCTAGTGGGGGATGTGGGTGAAACGAGCAGGGCTGGAGCAAATGTATTCTGTATATTTTGTAAATTTTAAAATAAGATGTTCATTCCAATTCAAACACTTTCCTTAAAGCGATGACATTCACAAAGGCTTCACTGTATATTCTTGCAATTCTAAGCATAGAAATCATACATAAATTCAAAGAAGCAGAGTTATAATTCATATGGTCTTTATTTCCATAGATTATAACTTTACTTTATTCTGTAAAACCAAAGTAGTGTGGGGAATGGTTCTCAGCCATTTGCCTTCAGTCAGCATTATTGAAATAAATGATTCGACAAGCACTTGTTGAGCACTTCGACATGCCAGAAACTGGGCGGAGGCTGGGGCCACAAAGCTGGGCAGGACAAGGTCTCAAGGAGCTCACATTTTTGGTTAGTCTATTTGTCTACCCTACACCTAGAACTCTCTACAAGCCTCAGTATATTTCTGAGCTCATCTCCTTCTCAAGATCCATCCTGAACCAGCCTTCTCTACTTTTCCAGACTCACGTCCCTCTCCTCTTCCAGGACTCAACCCACCTAACTGCTTGCTCTCCACACTGTGCACAGTCCCTCCCTGGTGGGGGCCTATATGTGTTTTGTCCCAGGACTGGAAAAAGAGTGAGGCATTTCTACTTACAGTTGTGATGACCTGTAACTGCTAAGTAGAGGGTTTTAAGGGAGCACCAGGATTCGAGCTGGAGGAAACAAACCACTAGATCACTAGCTTGAGATACTACATTTGGAAAGAGTTATAGAAGCAAAATGGCAGTAAGAAGACAGTGGAGTTAAGTGGTTAAGTGTAGCAAGGCAGGTGGTGGTGACTCTGCGGCAGTTTTCAAGGTGGAGTACATGCTGACTTTGACCTGGCTATTTAATGGGGCTGGAATTTAGCTGACATACTACCTCAAATACACCATGCTCCTTCTTCACATGCTAACTTCTCTTTGGAATGCTCCTTTCCTTGCCCTTAAGGTGAACACCTAGCCATCCTTCAAGGTCCAGGACAAACCTGCTCTCTTACATGAAGCTCCCCCAGTTTCCTCTTGTTCTCATGGCACACAGTACTTTGTTTTGTACTTCTCACATTGCTCTTCTGTGATTTATCTACTTCCTGGGTCCCCTGTTAAGTTGAAGCCATGTGCATGATGAGGACCCTTCTTGGTCTCCTCGGCATTTAGAGAGTATCTTAATAATAAAGGATACATTTTGTTAAATATCAAAGAAGGAGATTAGAAGGAATGAAGAAGCAGCAGGCAGGTAGGAAATAAGGAGTAGAGAAGGAAAAGGCAAAGGAGGGAAGGGAGACAAGGCAAGAAGGAAAGGGAAAGAATGTAGGGATCTGTTTTTCCCTCCCTCACTTACACTTGGGAGCAGTCTTGTAATTATATGCTTTTCTATTTTCCCTTTTTAAAATCCTATTTGTTCTATCTCCCATATTTCTTTCTAATGTAAAAATGTGCATCCCTCAATTCTTGACATTCAAGAGGGAAAGGTCCCCCTCTTTTTTCTTTTTTGGCTCAACTAAAAACTCAAAGCAGAGACATCTTTATTCCTTTATTATGCGTGCCATAAACTAAGCCCAGAACATGGCCTTCCACTACAGTGGATTTCAAATCAGAGGTAGACAAGCTGGGGTTTAATTTCTTCCTCCTCAGAAGGAAGAGATTCTACTGCGTTTTTTAACAGGGCTGTTCCTCTGAGCCAGCTGCATCCACGTGGAAACCCTTTTGGGATGGGGCCAAAGGGCTGGGCTGTCTACGCTGGAGGATAGCTACACCAGAGAGTGAGCAGAGATTAATCAATCCAAGACAACATCTGTCAGGATATTGAGTCTGGCTCTTGTTATCAGCTGCCTGCACTTCAGGGGCTGTGTAATATTCAATTTGATTATCTCTCACCTGCAAAGAGTAGGCTTCTCTCTTTGCTTAAAAATCACTGGCACTAGCTGAAGAGGAATCGATCCGTTGGAGAAAATGCTGACTAGAAAACCAAATCAGAAATAGGACAAGGGGATGAGAAAAGAAGGGAAAGAGAGTTTGGCTTACATCCTGGTCTTTTTTTTATATCAACTGGCTTGGTTTTCCTGTTGCTTTAAGGGAATGAGTCTCTCTCTTTGTTTCAATTATAAGTCCTGATTATGATAAATAAATGATGACAAGAGGGTAACATGATTCTTCTGTATTTTTTTCAGGTTCCATTAGTAAAATAGTTTTGCCCTTTGTCTCTGAGTACCAGGACCCTATAGGTCTTGTGGATTTCCTGCTGGAGGGATCACAGCAAGGACCCATGTCACTTCTGTACATTGGAGAAAAAAATATGACATCCTACAGAGACAGGAGTGACAAATTTGAGACTAATCAGTTGTTCTAGTAACCTAAACTCCCTTGAGATATCACTGATGCAATTGTGAAAAGCTGTACCATCTCTAGAGCATTTGTTTCATAAATATGTGATTATTCTATCTCTCTCCCTCTCACTGGTACTTGGATTTTCACTTGGTCATTTTCCTGTACAACCACAGTGAAGTCAATGCATTTTTATGCCATTTATGTTTATTTTAAAGTACTATTCTTTCTTCCACTGCACTGTAAAACTTCCCAAGCCAACCTTCACCACTGATCTCCCTCGTAAGAGTTAGTCATTTATCTTAGTCTGCTAGCAGAAAAGCTCCATAGATATTTTAATGTCATCTCAAACTCAGCAGGTCTGAAAACCTAATTTATCATCTTTTCCTCACCAAAAATGCTACCTTTTCTTAATTTCCTATTATTTGCAAGCTTGAAATTTCAATATCTTTTACTCCTCATTAACCTTTACCATGTGAAGTCACCCAGCCACAAATGCTTTTAATCATTTCTTCAAGATACTTCTCATGTCTTATTATTTACTTTGGTACCACACTCACTACTCTAGTTTATCCCTTTATCATCAAACACATACTACTACAATACACTTCTAGATGATACCCCTGTTGCCAGTCTTTCCCCACCTTCAAACTATCTCACAAGCCACAACTACGATAGTTAGTTATCAAATCACTTCCCCTTGCCTGAAAAAATTAAATTCAGAATCCTAAGCCTAGTACTCATGGTGACTCACAACTGATACATTCTACATTTCCAGATATATCTACCTTGCTTCTCTTTGCAATCTTCCTACTTGCCCAACAAGATTCACCATTTCCTAAAATCACCTTGTACCCCATTGCTCATGCTCACACTCATACTATAGTTCATCCATACCAATCCACTTTCAATTCCCTGAATTCTCCACACATCTTTAAATGTCTCCACCTTTGCATATGCTATTTCCTCATCCTGAAACATCTGTCCTTAGTCTTTCTAATCACTATAGGCTAACATTTACTTGAATATTAAATATTCTATATTGATGTCATCTTTCCAGCAGTGTTTCTCCTTGTCTCCCATTCTGTGTAGATGACTCAAGGATTCTCCAAAAGTACTCTATGTTTCCTTTCTCTCTAGTATTTTACCTGGTGATGAATGAATGGATAAATGAATAAATAAATGAAAGTATACTGTCTGGAATTGCCTACTTTCTTATTCTTCCCACATCTGTACAAAGTTAATCTTACTATCCTTGGAGGATCTTTATTTGCCATGTGTCTTTGAAGACTTTCTTGATCATGCCAGATACAAGTGATTCCCTCCCTTTTTAAATCCCCTAACTACTTATTCAATAAATCATTTACTGCTTTTACTTGGAAGTTATAGTAGTTAGATTATTTCCTGTATTTCTGGAAGGTTTAGTGAATAGATTAATGAGGTTTTTTAAGTTAAATTAGTTTTATAATTACTTAACTTTCTTTGTTAGAAAATCACACTGCTGGTGAGAATGTAGAAGAGTATAGTATAGCTACATTAAAAAACAGTGGGATAATTTCTTAAAAGGGAAGTATACATTTTCCATACAATCCAGGAATTCCAATCCTAGGTATCTAAGGAAGACAAATGAAAATATATGTTAGCACACAGAATGGTTCATAAATGTGCATAGCAACATTGTTCATAATAGCCACAAGGGGTCCATCAGCTGGTGAATGATTAAATATAATATGGTATGTCCATATAATGGAACACCATTCTGTCATAAAAAAGAGCAGACTACTGAAGCATGCTACAATGTGAATGATCCTCAAAAACATTATGCTAAATTAAAGAAGGCAGATGTAAAAGACCACATATTGTATATTTCCATTTATATGAAATGTACAGGATAGTACCTAGACACAGAAAGTAGATTGGTGATTGTCCAGAGTCCAGAGTGGGAATGGGGATTGACTAAAATGGGAATGAGAGATCATTTGGGGATGATGGAAATGTTCTAAAACTACATTGTGGTGATAGTTGCAAAACTCTGTACATTTAATAATAATCACTAAATTTCATGATATATGTTATACCTCATTAAAACTGCTAAAAATAAATAAATAGTGCTGATAAGCTTGTACAAGCAGCTTTTATGTCTCAGTTTCAATATTACTACTTCAGAAGGGCCTTATCTGGAAACACTATCCAAAGTACCCCCTTCATAGTTTCTGTTGTTATATCCTGTTGATTTTCAATTATAGCACTACCACAAACTATAACTCTTATTTATGTACTGGAATATTTGCTTATTGTCTTTTCCTCGATTGAAATGTAAGCCCCATGAGGGCAGGTACTTTATTTCTCTCGTTTACCATTTTATTCTCACAACTTAAGACAGTATCTGGCACAAAGACATGTTTAACAGCCATTTGTCAAATATATGAATAAATAAATGAATGGACAAATAGATAAATGGCTAAGTAAATGGATGACCAACATTTTCTTAGCAAGTTAGTTTTATGTATGTTTAGAAGACACAGAAAATAACCTCCCATTTTCAGAGGAAAAAACAAAAAATGCAACAGAAGGGAAATGGTATTTCCTCATGATCAGGAAAGCAGAATCACTTCCCCAGATCTGGCATCTGAGACTTTTATTCCCAAAGAGGACAAGTTGCCAGAACTGAGCACAGCCAACTTCCACCTCTTTTTCTTTAACCATCCCATGAACAAAGTGATTTTCTCTAGAGTCTAGATCCAATTAAGAGCAAGGGCAGCAGAGAGGAGAACACTGCGTGAAGCAATGTTAAAGATGTTTATGCACATTCCTCTGGGGGATAGAGGAAGCTTTATTGGCATTCCGCCCCCTCCTTCTCTTTTTCACCCTCGTCCCCCACCTCTTCAAATTCCTTTGCAGAAGGCATCAGGACAAAGAAGCACCCAGCCTTCATCTCAGGAACAGAAAATAAATACACTGGGAATACTCCATGGTCCCTGGCTGAATACAAAGCAGTGATTCAGCAAAGGAGCTGTAGCCTCAGTGAAAACAGAGAGCCTGCACTGAACACAGCACTAGGAACAGAGAGAGAAAGAAGATACTAGCATTGGGCAGGAGGGAGAGAGAGAACATCTAATGTCTTCACCATCTTTCCTTCCTGTGATGTCTCCCACAATAACAAGTTTAAATGCAATCGTAAGTTAAAGAAAGGGAATAGGAAATTAACTGATGATAATACCGCACAAAGGAATGGAGAACATACTGAGATAAAAAAGCATCAGTTTTCTCTAAAGTGTAAGACGAGAATGAACTAGAGTCTAAAACAGGTGGCAGAAATAGATGATTTAAAAAGGGAAAATAGAGAAAAATGAGTAATATCATTTATTGGTTAGATGAGAATGAATCAGGAAGCTGTGTTCCACTCATGTTCTTTGGCCAGTGACTTCAATTATCTTGCTTAAAGAGTCTGAGCTTTATTTCCAATGTATATGGTGGGGATAATGTGCATGTCCTCTTTTCCTTCTTCACTAGGGTCTGGTGAGTACTAATTAGGGAAAGGACATGACATGTTTTTAGAACTTTAGAGTGCTAGGTAAACAGAATGCTTTTTTGAAGTGGCTGTAAATTGTTGATGCTGAATAAACATTAAATCACACTCAAGTTTTGAGGCCGATAAACAGAGAGCAGTTTATAGTTCATTGGGGAAAGATTTAAATTTCATTCCAGCATTTCTAAGCTAATGACAAAACACTACTAATTTTCCACAGCCCTACTTCTCCAAGGGGCAATTATCTGTGGGGGGAAAAAATCAGGGAAAGCGCTTACTCATGAAAGCTGAGTGTTTTATAATCAAGTGAGGGTCATAGGAAGATGCAGAGGACAGCAGTGTGTGTGTAAAACGTGAAACTCAGATGAGTACAAGGCAGAAATTATAAGGACTATCTCTAGGTTTTACATAGAAATTCAGTCTTACACAGGACAACAGAGGAGATATTGTGGATTAAATATCATGTTATTTAACCAATAAAATCTACAGAACCTAGTAAGTCCAATACCCTAATAAGAGGTCTTAGAAAACCAGGCTTTCCGTTCTTCTGATTGATGCAGCTCTGTATGCAGCAAATAAGGCTGGGTGCCAGGTTAATACTCTACATATTAAGAAAACTTTGGGGAGTATGCCATTTTATTATAATTTCATTTATCCTGTATGCAGACTTCCATTTTACTTGCCTTTCAACTAGATTAAATACTGTAAATCACAGCTTTATTGATAGGAAGCAGGTATTAGCATTACTCTTGAAAATGCCATGCCTAAGAGGCCAACTTCACTAATGAAAAGAAAGAGACTGGAGTTTGCCCAGCTAAACAAATTGCCTACTGTAAGGGGGCTGGGCACTGAGAGCTGGTATGTCTGAATCAAAAAGCTTTTGCCAGGTCATCAACTCTAGAAATGCAATTATCACCCATAATCATCATGAAAGTAACTTCAAAAGAATTGCTCACCTTTGGTATTTTCATTGGCCCTACAGGTTTCACCACCTCATAGTTACTTATGACAGGGAAAAATGTCCAACAGATGTCCTATCATCACTCCATACCTTCGGCCATATAGGATCCATAGAATGGACCATAGGAACAAACACACTCCACTCTGTACCTACCATTAAAATTATTATTGAGCACTTTCTACTTGTTCAGCTCTGTTCCGGGCAATATATGGGGCATAGAAAACAAGGCTTTATGGAAATAGTAGTGATCTAAACCAGGATCTATTAATAACTAGTTGTTTGACCATAGGAGAATCATTTATTTTCCCTGGAGTTTTATTTCCTCTTCCTTAAAATGCAGACAATGTGATATATCTGAGTAAGCACATCAATACAAGTACTGATGCAGAGATTACCCAGACCTAGGTATTTATATGGTCTCCAACCTTCCTTGATTCTATGATTTAGGGAGTTTGCATTCTAGTTGAGGACACAAGCTAAAATGCACAAAACCATTAGCAAATGCTTAAGCACGGAACAGTTTGGTACTGCCTAGAAGTTCCAAAATAAATAAACAAACAAATAAATAAACAAGGAAAAACAATAAATTAAGGATGGGATAATTAAGGAAAATAAAACATTAATATAATAAAGGAAATATGGGCATGGGATATCAGGAAACATTCTTGACAAAAAGAGAGGATGAATATTATAGAGAGATACACTAAGGCCTTTGAAGTTGAGGCTGATGGGACACACACTGGAAACTGATCACTGTTTATTGAGGAAAGAAAGGAAGTGATAAAAAGCTGTGTTCCCAGAAGAATCCAAACAGTGGTGGAAATTTAGAATGTTAGACTTTAAGCTGTACATTATTTACTGTTCATTGCCAGTACTCAATCCAGGGCCTGGCATAAAGAACTCAATATATGGAAAGACGAAGTCAGTTATGTACTGATAAAGGTGTGGAGTAGAATGACAGCAGTGAGAATAAAGAAGTCCCTTTACTTAGAGACAGCTAGTAAAAAGAAAAATAAAAGAAATAATAATAATAAAAACTGTAACAGCACTGCAGCCCAATTGGGAGACCAAATCTGAAATGTAAATATACCTTCTGTGACTGCTCTGTGTCTTCTTTCTTCACCCTGAACCCTGGAATTGTCACCACCATATTTCCTAAATTTGAAGCAACATAACAGCTGTCGACATCTATAGTGAGGCTGTATTTCGTAGTAAAGAACGATGAGCCAAACTAGTCTCCAGTAAGGTGGGCTGTGATTCTAATTACTAATCTTCCTTGAGGAAGGAAGTGTGCCAACAGTTTGAAAACAAAGATCCCCTGGGGTTTTCCTTCTAGCACACAACCTGAGACTTGTTTATTCTACTTAGCTTGCCCTCACCTCTTTACTGAAGTGCCTGTCTTTCTGTTTTTTCTCTCTGTGCCCATTTAAGTTTCACCACAACCCTTAAGACGCAGCTGTTTCATTAAAAATGTCCACAGTAACACATCAGCCCACACCAATTTTTGAAGAGCCATCTGAGCCACCATCAGGAATATACTGCTTTCATTGTTACTTAACTTTTCATATGTACGAGTTCCTTGATGGACTAAAACAGTATGGATCCAGATTTTTGTGGAGCCTGAAATGTATGCAGTATGCAGTCTTTCTTTAAAAACAAAATAACTTAAAAATTAAAGACAAATCTTTGGAGTAGCAGGCCAGTGCAAGTGAAGAACCCTAAAACTTAAGCTTCACTGTAAATTTACTTCTTCTGGACATTTATTTAATCCCCACAGAATGTCTAACACAGGTTTATGCATACTAACTACCCTCATTACACTCTATCCCTTAGTAATTTCATCTGTAGTTTAAATTATCCCCTAATAGGAGAACAGTTGATGATGCTCAGTAACTCAGATCTTTTCTGAACACTAGGTTCTCAGATTCACTTGCCAATGGGCAAATGTACAGTAGACCTATCCTTACCTAGTGTAGAATGGTCTGCAAACTTTCTAAATAAGAGGATCCTTTTATCATCAAACAAACTTTCTTGCCTCTTTGTAATTGAGGAATTGTCCAGTAAAAAAAAAATTTTAACTATCATATATTCAGAAAATCTTTAATGCACTTTTCATTATAATAGAGTCTACAACAGATCTGAAAAACAGCAGTTTATTCACACGTGAGATATAGGATGTCTCTACATAATGCTTAAGGTATATATGGAAGTCTGGACACTTTGCAATGATTATGTAGCTTCCTAAGAGACTAGGGCTTGGGAACTGATTGCCTAAACCTTTCCTCTTGGCACTAAAGCTGAATGAAACTGAGACTTTATCCAAAAGGAATTAACTCTGACATATTTAGGACTTTGTTAGATAATTCTTAGGATCCCTTGTCATTATCTTTTAACAAGCTCCATTTTTATTTTAGCATCCACAGGTTTTCCATTGAGAAACTGTGACATTCTTGGAAATACTTTCAGCTTTAGACACAGATAAACCACTTTGAAATGGGGCTATCTGTGTTCTACTGAAATCCTGATACCCGATCCTTCCCTCATCTGCTTGCCCCTAACCTGTCCCTGACTTTTCCTTTCTCCCTTATAAATCTCCACTTTTGTTTGCTTGGACTTTCTGAGCTCTTTCAAAACTATTACCCAAAATGCCACACTATGTACTTAAAAGTCATCTGGTTCCACAGACAAAGCCATGCATCAATGCTTCTTTCACCATAAATACTGCTAAGGCAATGACAAAGTAAATGGCTAAGTACCTGTCAGCTCAACAGGAAAGAGACTGGTTTCATACCCTGCTAATTGCTGTTTATGTATTTTAACAGTTGAACTTTTAAGTAAAGTCATTTTACAAAAACAGGATAAAATAAGGAAACATGGCTATGAAAAATAAGAAAGCAAAAATGCTGAAGTTGATGAAAGAGACTGGGTTCAGTGGGAGGCAGAAGCATGTTTTACCTAGATACACTGATAGATGCCATTTGTTGGTTGACCTCATATTTAGTGACAGCAGAGGTTATCTGAATTGTAAGAACAGAAAATAAGACGTTCAAGTTCTGCTGCGTCATCACTTACAGAGAAGGCACTTGATATGAAAAGTAAGGGAGTGATATAAACAAACCTTTCCTCAATTTCAGAATAACAGATTTACCCACCAGCAAATAAAGTCCATGGTCACTGCTACCCCACTTCCATTCTAGTGGAGTTCATCACTAATGATACTGCAGAGTCAGCAGAGGGAAGGTTTTTACATCAACTACTGGGGAGATGACTGAGTCCTTTCAGGGCTCAGACAGATTGGAGAGGTTCAAGGCCTAGTGTATCTAAGGCCTCGGTATAGGAAGAGAGCCAACAGGAAGCACAGATTTGGAGGTAGAATCATGTTTTACTCTTTGGAGCAGCAAATGAGGTAATAATTTCAGCCATGTTGACCAAGAGTTTGAGACAGGGTGAAGATCTGAAGGTTAACATAAAAAATCTTGCTTTCAAACTTTTTCTTTTATTTATTTATTTATGTTTTACAGTAGGTCCTTATCTATCTTAAATATAGCAGTGTGTACATGTCAATTCCAAACTCCCAATCTACCACTCTCCCCCGCACCTTTCTCTCCTGGTAAACGTAAGTTCATTCTCTTAGTCTGTGATTCTGTTTCTGTTTTGTAAATAAGTTTATTTGTTTTCATAATTTTAAAATTCAGATGGCAGCAAGATGGCCACAGGGTGGACTTCAGGCAAAATTATGTTAACATGCATGCCAAAGTAATAGAGGTAGTCAAAAGATGTAAACAATGAGGTCACCATTTGACCTGATCAAACTCTATGAAGTTGCATGAATACAAAAGTATCTTTCTGAGATCAGATTTTATTTTGATATTCTTCTACATAGGAAGATACAACACCCAAGTAGATCTTCTGTTTTTATGAAATGCAGCCCCTCTCTCTTGACATGTTTGCAAATTCTCCAGTGGGAAGAAAGTAGTAAAGGTATGAATTTTAAAACCCATAGAAAAATGATTAGAGAATCCAGTTCTGAATGGAATTCTTCATAAACAATCAAAGTTATAAAGGGATGCCAGCAAAAATAAAATATAAACATACATAAAATAAACTAGAGTAGAAATTCAGAATATCACAGAATAGTAGTAGCAGAGATATTGAGAAATCAACTTCAATCTTCTACTATATAAAGGGGTTTTTTTGTAATAATATTTCTCAAGGGCTTCCCTGGTGGCACAGTGGTTGGGAACCAGCCTGCCAATGCAGGGGACACGGGTTCGAGCCCTGGTCCGGAAGGATCCCACATGCCGCGGAGCAACTAAGCCCGGGAGCTACAACTACTGAGCCTGCACTCTAAGAGCCTACAAGCCACAACTACTGAGCTCACGTGGCACAACTACTGAAGCCCGCTTGCCTAGAGCCCGTGCTCTGCAACAGGGTAAGCCGCAGCAATGGGAGGCCCATGCACTGCAGCAAGGAGTCACCCCCGCTCGCCGCAACTAGAGAGAGCCTGCGCGCAGCAACAGAGACCCAACAAAGCCAAAGATAAATTAAATAAATAAATAAATAAATTTATTTCAAAAAAATAATAACAATAATATTTCTCAGTAGTGGTTACCTGTCCTCTGTTTAAATACAAAATGACTAAAAACTTACTTCTTCACAAGGAAATCTATTCCACTTGGCAGAATAGCAAATGACATTTATAAAATAAGCACACATATACCTATAGATATGTATATACAGTTGACCCTTGAAAAACATGTGTTTGAACTGCACGGGTCCACTTATACTTGTATTTTTTCAATAGTAAGTAGTACAGTACTACATAATCCTTGGTTGGTTGAATCTGCAGATGCAGATCAGAGGAACCTAGGATACAGAGGAACCAACTACACAGAGATGGATTTTTGACTTTGCTGAGGTTCAGGGCCCCTAACCCACACATTGTTCAAGGGTCGACTATATAGAGTTGTCTGTAGGTATCCACAGAGGATTGGTTCCAGGACCCTCCATGGGTACTGAAATCAATAGATGCTCAAGTCTCTTATATAAAAATGGTATAGTATTTGCATATAACCTACACACATGTTCCCATATACTTTAAATCATCTCTAGATTACTTAGAATAACTAATACTATGTAAGTGCTTTGTAAATAGTTGTAAATACAATGTAAATGCTATGCAAATCATTGCCAGTGCTTTGGCAAATTCAAGGTTTGCTTTTTAGAACTTTCTGAAATTTTTAAAAAGTATTTTCTATCCACAGTTGATTGAATCCATGGATGCAGAACCCACAGATATGGACAGCCAACAGGAACTGTAGATCATTCTTATTTTATTATTATAATAACCTTCTGGGATAAGAAGGTAAATATTATTATTATCATTTCATTTTATAAATAAAGGTCTTGAGGCCCAGTAAGGATAAATGATTTGCCCATATTTACAAAGCTGGTAATTGATAGAGGTGATACTTGGAGTTAGGTCTCCTGGCTCAGAAGCTTGTTATTTCCATTATGACATAAAAAAAAAAAATGTTCATCTTTTAAAAATCATTCAAACTGATTTGCTTAAATGATGTTCTGTTTAAAGTATAAACTACTTTAAGTTCTTTGCTTTTCTTTAATCTCTCCTTTCTTTCTTCCTTTCTTTAGCTCTTTTTTTTTGAATGAGACATGGTATAAACACACACACACACACACACACACAAATAATGTTCCTTTTTATAGAGAGCTATGATTTGCCTCCCTATAGCTTGCACCAATTTTCACCTTATAATCCTGTCAACAAAGAAAATCCTTTTATCTTTGTGTCATACACATAGTAGAAAGTTTGCTTCCTATGTTTTTATCCAAATATTGAAGATGGCCAAAGACAACCACCATCAATCAGTTCTTTTGTCATGATTCTTCAATCAACTGAAACAAAAATCTAGCTCATTATGGACCCATAATCTGTTCATAAGTCTATCAGGAGAAACCTGTCAAAACACAGATACTCAGAGTGAATGGCATTTCCCTGATGTACCAATATGGAATTTTATTTGTTTTAAAGAAATTGATTGACCATGTTACAGTTTGTTCCCAGGGGACACAGATTGGCTCCTAGTGATCACGGCTTCCTTTTCAAAATATTCTAGCATTTAGACTTTTGTTGTCATTGTTGCTGATTTAATATTATTTTCCCCTTTTACTCATAACTAAGACAATATTGTATGTCATCAACACTGTGAAACAGTTTTTGTTTTCTACAGGTTTTCAGATGTTAGTAATAGTATTTCTACAATCATGCTATCAAGTTATTTTAGTGACCTAGGTTTCATGCATATAAGTCTTACAGCCGAACTTGTTTATATTACTCTAATCATTTCTTCATATGCCTTGGGTCTTTAACATTGAAAAGGATATAAAAACAGAATTATGATAATTTTCCTTGATAAAAAATTGAAATTTAATTTAAATTCTTTCAGTGGCCAGTTTCTCATCTTCACTAGGAATGCTAGTTAACAGATCACTAGATCTTTTGGTGACTGAGAATGAAAGAAAATAGAAATTTAGTCTGGAACTGAGATAACAAAGAATTGATTTTAATTTTTTAAGTTATTTCTCATTTAGCTAAGACAGTATTAATTTCTATTCTTTAATACAAGTAGAAAAAAATGTTAGAAGATTTTACTTTTTAGGGGCTATACGATAACAAAGATATAATAGAAACAAGAAGTATTATGTCTGGCTTCTCTTACAAGATAATTTTAGTTGTTGCATATTGATTAATTAAAAATAAAACATATTAACCAAACCAACTAAGAAAGTCATCATGTGATACTTATATATTATATCTGTCCACATCCTTGAAAACCTGGAAAATTTGGTTTTCTGAAATAAACTTTCCCAATTATTAGTGCATCAAATTAATTAGGTTCCTATTAAAGTGTGCTATGACCCAAGTTTACAATAATATTCACATTTATATTTTGTGTATGTAAATTTTATGTACACATAAAAGGCACATGTATGCTTTTACTTTCTATATATAATTATAAATATATGCTGAAAAATTAAAAATAAAATAAAAATCTATACAATATAGATTAAATACATTTGTGACACAAATTGTTTACACATAACAGATTCTGTATAAATACATACTGTTATTTTTAGAAGAACTGTATTTTGAATTGTTTTATTTTTAAACAAGAATTAAGGCATTCATGCAAAAATGTTTTTGTTTCCTAAACTATGACATTTATAAAATAATGTAGGAGTTTATTATTTTTTAAATTTCGGCATATCATCATCTCATTTATAACATCATACATTTCATCTGATTTACTCAACCATATTCAAAAACATAATGTCACTTTACCAGACCAACATCTTTGTTTAATAGGCAAGTAGGAATTATAACAATTTTGGAGTTGAAACTATGGAGGCTAATTCCCAACTTTCTATAGACAATAGGTTTTGTGGAACTAAAGTCTAAATCTCTTGATGTTCAATCTAGAAATTTCTCTAATCTAGTAATAACCTATTGACTTTAGGCAGTTCCTTGCCATGGTGATGATATTAGATATTAGTTCATCAGATTAGAGCCACAAAAGATACACAGAAGAATAGAGGTCAAAAAGAAAGTCAAAGAAAAATCCATTCATCTGCTAAGTTAATGATTCAGCAATAGAAAATGCTGATCGTAAGATATGCTCATGCAATTGCACCATGATCATACACAAGATGACAGCAATCTTTGGTTATCTCAAGATGAAGATCAGCCACAAATTGGCAGCTGTATGTGGCTTAAACCCCATAAAATAAACAGCCCTGATGTAGATATGCTAGAACAAGGTGTGACTGAAGAAACACAAAGATTAGAAATAAGGAAACCAATTATTTTTCCCATTTAGTATTTTCACGTGTATTTTGGCTATTCATGACTTAGTACTGAACTGCATCACTTTCGTTGTTATCTATTGTTCCTAGAAAGGTAGTGTGGTAAACAGTAGCATGTCTAAAGCACAACTTGAGAAAGGATGTTACTAACTTAGATAACGTCACGATATAAACATTCAATATAGAAATGTATCATCAAAAATTATAAAGGAATAAATATTAATGCGTTATTGTATGAGAAACTGGGTTGCATTTTCCCTCTGACCTAACACAAATAATGCCCTTGTGCATTATGGCAAGATGCACAAAAGGGAATTTGGGATTATTACAAAGCCCATTGTACATTCAAGTTGGAATTTCTCCAGGAGTGAGTAATGAACCCTACACTGCAAAACTCAGGTAAGCATCATTGGTCAGTCTGAATAATTACTCTGAGTCAAATGAATGGGAGTGATCTGCCCCTTGCCTCATTTCACAACAAAGTAGAACAGATCAGGTGAATATGCCTGTTGCACAACAATCCTGCTCCCAAATCCCCAACTCAGCCCCTGAAAGTCCACAGCCACTGCTAGAGGGAGAAAGGGAAAGTGTATCCCTTCTCTTACGGCTCCCTGCGAGGCTGAGCTCACTCTTCAGACAGTGGACATGCCTCACTTCAGGAGCACTGAGTGACTCTTAGCTCTGTCAGAGCTGCTAATCTATCAGAGGAAGGAGCATAATTTGTCTGGGCCCCTGTGACTGAAGCTTTGTGATTCTCCTAAAAAAAAAACCCTATTTGACCTTCTCTAGAAAGCCATCCTCAAATAGAGTAGCTGCAACAGGGAATGTTCAAAGTATTTCCAGCCAAACCCCCTAATCCACCCTACTAATGATCAGAAGAGAATCAATCTCTTATTTTACTATGTCTTCTTCAACCACACATCCACAATCACTCCAGGGGTGGTTGATTTCACCATTAACATAACTTTCTTCAGCCATGTCTCCTAATTTATTTCCTCTTTTATAAATAAATTTCTGCTCTGCTTGATTTATAGTATGACTATCCCTCTCTGTTCAATTCAGTGAGCAAATATTTATCTGAGCACCTGTAGGTACTAAGCTAAATTCTGGAATGAAAAGGCAAAGTAGATGAAACACCTGCCTTTGAAGGGCTGATAGTACATCTGAAGCAAGATACAAGTGAACATAATTTTTGAGTGTAGTAAATGCTACATTGAGGTATGCATATACTGCAGTTGCCTCATTTCTGGGTATATTTTTGAAGGAAATAGAATTAGTATCTCAAAGAGATACCTGCACTTCCATATTCTTTGCAGCATTATTCAAAATAGCCATGATATGGAAACAACCTAAGCATTCACTAATGTATGAATGGATAAAGAAAGTATGAAACCTATATCTATATCTATATACACACAATGGAATATTATTCAGCTATAAAAAAGAAGAAAATCCTGCCATCTGTGACAATGTGAGTAAACCTGGAGGACATTATGCTAAGTGAAATAAGCTAGACAGAGAAAAGTAAGTTCTGCATTATCTCACTTATATGCAGACTCTAAAAAAGTCAAAGTCAGAGAGGCAGAAAGTAGAAGGGTGACTGTCAGGGGCTTGAAGGGTGGCAGAAATGGGGAGATATTAGTCAAAGGGTACAAACTTTCAATCATAAGGTGAGTAATTTCTGGGGATCTAAAGTACAGCATGGTGATTATGGTTAATAATGTCGTATTGTATATTTGAAGTTTGCTAGCAGAGTCGATCTTGGGTGTTCTCACCACACACACACACGCAAAGATAACTATATGAGGTGATGGATATGTCAATTAGCTTGATTTTAGTAATCATTTTACAATTGGTACATATATCAAATCATCCTTCTGTACACCTTAAGTATATGAAATTTTATTTGTCAACTGTATCTCAGTTAAGCTCAAGGGGAGGTATGCAGAGAAGCTATCAGCAATAATAAATAAGGTACATAGCCCACTTTGGGAAAATTACAGAAGATTACTTGAATTAGATAGCACCAGAACTAACCTTGAGCCCTGAAAGAGTGGCAAAGAGGCAACCTAGCAAAGAAGTGTGGTGGGAGGGGTGGGGAGGCGGAAGAGGTTCCAGGCAGAGAGAGCATCATGAAGAAAGGTAAGAGCCAGCATTGTGTGTGCACACACACTAGCATGCTCGTGAGTGCCAACTGTAAGTGGTTCTGAATTAGTGGACACAGTGAGGTAGCAGGTCATGGAGAGTTATCCAAGCTAAGGAGCTCTGCCTTCATGTGGTAGATGATGAGAAGCCTTTGAAGGATCTGGTGACATTTCTAGATTGATACTGGAAAACAACAGATCTGGGATAGTCAGGTGAGCTTGGGTCCATGGTTCTGCTAACTACCTGGAGTCTGGAAGGTCTAAGTAGTGTCAATTCCTACTTCATTTCAGACATTTGTCTTCATCTTTACCTCACAAAGCTGGACCAGGTTTTATGATCCTGAACTTATACAGCAAGAGTTTAAAAAGATGGGGCTCAGCACTCTGAGATGCATCTCCATGCCACCCCTTGTTACAATAGCTTTGACACAGAGCTTCAGTTCTAGGGACTACAACCCTCTCTTTTACTCCTTGACCAAATTACCTATCTTGGTAATATGTCTGAGGAATATCCCTTATTACTGAGTTCTCTGCCCTGTTGAAGCCAGTCCTTAAGACAAGGACTCTGTTTCTTCTCTGAGCCTCAGTCTTGAGACTGAGTCTCTACTAGGAGCTGACAGAACTCCCTGTAACACTGCCTGCCTCCATGGAGGGCTCACTAAAAGCTGTTGACCTGTTATTTTCCCCTTACTGTGCTCTGCCCTTTTTCTTTGTGTACCATGTTGTACCTTCCTTGGCTCTGCCTGTCACCTGCTAAGAAAGCTTCATGAGACCTTGTCCTGCATGTCACACCAGAAACTCCCCAGGCACCTGCAGCAGTGCCTCTGCCATCCCAAGAGACAGGTCTAGATCTATTTACAGTTCCTCCCAATTTAACACAATCAGTCCCAATTTTAGCCCAAAGTAACTTTTGTACAAATTAGAAAAAAAAAATGTTCTACCTTCCTGAAAGAATTTGATACAATCTACAGTGTCTGCAATGGGTGGAATACCCTTTGAGCCTATGCAAAGCAGAGCCTGCCAACTGAGACCACAACCTCACTGAAGCCATCCTAGTTGGATCTCCAAGAGGGACAAATCATAGGAGACTAGCATAATATTTTAGGGGGGTAAAAAATGGCATATCATGACCTCCTAGAGAAATGGAAATAAAAACAAAAATAAACAAATGGGACCTAATGAAACTTTAAAGCTTCTGTACAGCAAAGGAAACCATAAACAAGGCGAAAAGACAACCCTCAGAATGGGAGAAAATATTTGCAAATGAAGCAACTGACAAAGGATTAATCTCCAAAATTTTCAAGCAGCTCATGCAGCTCAATATCAAAAAAAAACAAAAAACCCAATCTAAAAATGGGCAGAAGACCTAAATAGACATTTCTCCAAAGAAGATATACAGATTGCCAACAAACACATGAAAGAATGCTCAACATCATTAATCATTAGAGAAATGCAAATCAAAACCACAGTGTGACATCATCTCACACTGGTCAGAATGGCCATCATCAAAAATTCTACCAACAGTAAATGCTGGAGAGGGTGTGGAGAAAAGGGAACCCTCTTGCAATGTTGGTGGGAATGTAAATTGATACAGCCACTATGGAGAACAGTATGGAGGTTCCTTAAAAAACTACAAATAGAACTACCATATGACCCAGCAATCCCACTAACGTACATATACCCTGAGAAAACCATAATTCAAAAAGAGTCGTGTACCACAATGTTCATTGCAGCTCTATTTACAATAGCCAGGACATGGAAGCAACCTAAGTGTCCATCAACAGACGAATGGATAAAGAAGATGTGGCACATATATACAATGGAATATTACTCAGCCATAAAGGAATGAAATTGAGTTATTTGTAGTGAGGTGGATGGACCTAGAGACTGTCAGACAGAGTGAAGTAAGTCAGAAAGAGAAAAATAAATACCGTATGCTAACACATACATATGGAACCAAAAAAAAAAAAAGAAAGAAAGAAAGAAAAAATGGTTCTAAAGAACCTAGTGGCAGGACAGGAATAAAGACGCAGATGTAGAGAATGGACCTGAGGACACAGGGAGGGGGGAGGGTAAGCTGGGACGAAGTGAGAGATTGGCCTGGATTTATATCTACTACCAAATGTAAAATAGATAGCTAGTGGGAAGCACCCACATAACACAGAGAGATCAGCTCAGTGCTTTGTGACCACCTAGAGGGGTGGGATAGGGAGGGTGGGAGGGAGACACAAGAATGAAGAGATACGGGGATATATGTATATGTATAGCTGATGCACTTTGTTATAAAGCAGAAAGTAACACACCATTGTAAAGCAATTATACTCCAATAAAGATGTTAAAAAAAAAAAAGTTTCAGGAAGAGAGTCCTATTGCATTGAATGTCATTGACATAGTGCCTGACATTGAGTAGATGATCAGTAGATATTTATTGACCACTGGCTAACTCATATTTCATTCTCTTTCCTTTCTTTGCTTTAACAATAGTATGTACTCATCATAGAAAATTTGGAAACATAAAAGCATGAGGAAGAAATTAAAAAATAGCTTACAATTTCAAAACAAAAAAAGGCATATCATGTTATAACATGAAAACCAAGAAGATAATTTTCAGCTCTTTATTTGGAATAAAGATCTCTGAAATGAGAAATAGGAGACATGAATCTAGTTCTCAAATGGTCACTTGAATCTTTAGACAACCAACTAAATTTTTCTCCTCTCAGTTATCATCTCCTTAAAGTGAGATGATAGACTGCCTAATCTCCAAGGACTTTCCTATTCTAAATTTCTACAAATCTACCCTATAGTAATTAACAAATTCTGAAGCAAAGTGTTTTCTTCAGTGAAGGTTAATCACTTATTAACTTGAGATTATGTTTTGATTACAGGTGACTATAAAAATGTGTTCACTCATCCTGCACTCCTGATAACAAACTCAACTATAAGATACATATGACTTTAAAGGACTTGAAAAGAAATAGCCATCTTAGACCAAATGGCCAAACTTAACCATAGAAATAAAAATAAAAAGCTTATTTTATTGTTTTCTAATTTTATAAAAGTTATTTCCTACTGTGAATAAAATGATAATAATCTTATTAAGAGCTTACATTTTATATCATTTTATAGTTTACAGAACACTTGGATACATAGTATCTCATCTGATCATAAAAATAGCTTGCGTAGTAGGCCAAGTAACTGTCAGTTTTACTCATTTAATAGATCAGACTATTTCAAGATGTTTAGATCTTGGTCTTCTGACTACAGTCGGCCCTCTGTATCCATGGATTCTGCATCCACGGATTCAAACCAACTGCAGATTGAAAATATTTGGAAGAAAAATTCCAGAAAGTTCCAGAAAGCAAAGCTTGAATTTGCCAGAGCACTGGCAACTATTTACATAGCATTTACATTTTATTTACAACTATTTACATATCATTTACATTATATTAGGTATTATAAGTAATCTAGAGATGATTTAAAGTATACTAGAGCATGTGCATACGTTATATGCAAATACTATGACATTTTATACAAGGGACTTGAGCATCTGCAGATTTTGGTATTGAGGGGTGTCTTGGAACCAATCTCCCACAGATACCATGGGACGACTCTACTTGTTGAACACTCTGAACTTATATCCTTGATAAAAATCATTCATCTTTGACATAAACACTTCTCTATTAGTTTCATGTAGACTGATCATCATGTAGAGTTGAAATGAATTCTACAAACATCTAGCTAATATTTTGTAAATCATATTTGTGGCAGATATGACAACGTAAGTACAGAGAAGAAAGCCTGTTTGAATAAGACCAAAGATATTTTCCTTGACTAAATATAGTCTCTTTTCTCCCATTAAAAAGAAAATCTAGAACTGTTTTGTATCTTTTGTGTCTTGCCTAACATAAATGAAAGAGTGAACACAAAACAACAGGATTTAAAAAGTCAAGCTTTAATGTTATTTCAAGAGATATTATGTAAATTAGAACCACATTAAAATAATATGGATTATTTTAACATCCACTCCATTTTCCATGACATTGTAGGGATGAGATTGTGTGGTAAAGAAATGGATCTATGATGATCTCTTTCCTCTCTCTCAATTGAATTTGCACATCTTTGCTGTTGAAATACTTCCCAAACCACACACATGACTATAATTTTTTACTACACATCTAGTAAGTGCTGCCCTGAACATGGTTTGTAAAAGAGATTTTTCAACCAGTAAAGCAGCAGTTCTCAACTCAGTGTACATATCAGAATCATTTTTTAAATACCTATGTCCAAGCCCCACCCCAAACTAATTCAATGAGAATTTCTGAGAGTAGGGAATATGTGGCTTCATTGTTTTTCAAAAGGCCTCCAGTAGAGTGTAACATGCAGCCATGGTTGTGAACTCTCTACAGCAGCATTTCTCCAACTTTAATGTGCTTATGAATCACTTGGGATCTTGCTAAAATGCAGATTCTGATTTTGTAGGTCTGGAATAGGCCCTGAGATTTTGGAATTTAGCAAGTGACTATATGATACTGAAGATGCTCATCTACAGAACACACTTGTAGCAGCAAGAGTTGGTGGTTCTCAAACTGTGGCTCGGTCCTGCAGCATCAGCATCATCTGAGAACTTGTTACAAATGTAGCTTCAGCACCTACCAGAGAACTGAATCAGAAACTCTGAAAGTGGGGGCCAGGTAGTCTTCGTTTTCACGAACACTCAAGGTAATTTGGATACACCTTCAAGTTTGAGAAACTCTGGTCTAAAAAAAGAGAGCTCCCTAAAGTCTAAACAACTGGCTACATGTAGTTGAAAAACCACTAACACTTTATGCTCTATGTAGCAGTTTATAATTCACCAAAGTGAACTACTTTAACCTCTTGTGGGCTCTTTAAAACAATCCCATAGAGTAACTAAAATAGGTAAGTTCATCATTTTTTAAATGCAACTGAAGTTCAAAATATTTAAGAGACATTCTCAAAGTCATGTAGCATGCAAGGATAGATCCAAAATTAGAGCCTAGCTCTTCTGAGTTGTACAAAGTAACAGGAAGGATATTCACAGGAGAACAGGACCAATGGCCATAAGCCGTGGCCTGAAAGGGCAGGCTCTCTTGGGCCCAGGTGATGACAGTGAGGGGGACCAGCACACATTCAGGCAACCTCCTACCAGGTGAGTCACAGACATTTGTACTTGGAGCTCCCAAAGACTACAGCAAAATGCACTAATCCTTCTTCTGCCTGAGTTTGCTGTTATGTGGAACCAGCCTCAAGAAACACAAATGTTTAACCCTCACCAACTGAGTTAGTGGATGAGTCAGTCATTTTTGGTTGTTCACTCCATGACTCTAAAAATAATCCATTCGAAGTCAAATTACCTAGAACAATCACCTTAACATGTGTTGTATGTATGCGTTTCATACTTAGAGAAACACAAATTACCACAGCTTGTATTTGTCACATGAGATTTGTCTGCTGTGTTCCTCAGGACATAAATGAACAGCAAGTGACATAAGTGCATAAACATCCTTTTAAAAATGTATATAATCTGCCATATTCTTAGATAAGATATAGTACACTTTACTCCATTATTTACCAAATATATTTGATAAAGGACTTAATGGGCAATGAACAGTCCTTAGAGTATCAGTAAAACCTATAAATTTTGATTACCTTTAGTGAGTTAGCTACAGAAAAAGAAAACTTCGTAAGTGTCTCAAACTCTCCTTATAGACCCATGCCCACAAAGTTTGTTTTCAAATAATGAATAATTATAACTGGTAGAAAAATCACATACTGTGTCAGGAGTTTGTTTGATTGTTGACAGTTTCTTTGTGAATGTAGGCGTGCCAGATACTTTAAAGAAGAGAGGCCATTTTTCTCTTAAAAGTTGCACAAAATTTTTACATTTTACTGTCAAATAATCACATCTTTTTAATGTTTTTGCTTTTTCTCCTACTGTAGAAACAAACAAGGAAATAAAAGACCAAAGATTTTGAAAAACTAAAAATTTAACTATTTTAAACATAGGTACTTAGTTTCTTATACCTAACACTCATTAGGTACATTTACATTTAAATGGTAAAAATGTTATCACCACAAAAGGTATTATAATATCCTGAAAACATCAAATAGGGTCAGAATTGTGAAATAAATGCAATTTCAATGCCCCCAATTTTAAATATTTAAAGTCACAACACTAGTGTGGACCCTCTGATTTTACCACGTATGCAGTTACGCAATATGTCCAGATATGCAGGTATATGTAATTTTTAGAGTTACCTTATGAGCAGATATATTGGGATTAATTATTTTATAATGATCTTTCCAGACATATGCTGCTAATATTGAAAATATAGTTAGGGGGACTATTAAAAATGAAATTTTAAAGGTCAGATTGGAAGACTATTTTCACTTTTCCCTTACTTTATCAAAAGAGTTACATGGTTTCAAGCTGCCAAGATTAACCAGGAAGTGAATCCCTATGGGAGCCTGGGTACAAGGATAGAGGGCTGGAAAGACCAGTGCTTAGAAACTTATCCAGTAATTGATGAACTCCTACACTTGTGCGGGGGTGGCAGTGAGGCAGGTGGGCTCCGTTCAGAAAAGCAACTGAGACTTCCACACAAGTCAAGTCCTGTGGGTAACTGTGTCTCATACTTTACTCTGCAAACAAATGGAAATGAAGATTCTGGTTCAGTAGGATTTAGGAAGGCACTCCAGGCGCTGCTGCAGCTGCCACTGGTCTGTGAATCGTACTTTGATCCTTTGCCTTTGAGATGGAAGATGGTACTGTGGTTTCCTTTAACTCTTAAAGGATCTCATAAAGGCGCTCATAAAGATCTAGAATCCCTTCTGGGAAACAACAGGGTTAGGTTGGTATACATGAGATGATCTTTCTTTCCACCTAGTTTTGTCACCTTCATTCTAGAGTCTTTCTTTTCTTTCTTCCAAAAGGTAGAAATTACAGAGCAAGACCCCAAGACTAGTATATACTGTCCTATCAAGATGCACATTTACATCAAAGATCATAATTATACAAAAGTAAGCATCAATTCCCCCCAAAAAACACTTGTTTCATGGAAGTAAGTCAGTAAAGGTAAATGTTTTGGGGACAGTCAGCCAAACTCCTGTCACTGGACCACCAGAATTACAAACCTCCCTTCTCTCCTGTTCCCATTTCAGATCATTCAGGGCCACAGAGTCACTGAGAGAGGATTTTTTTTCCCCTTGCCATTTCACTTTCTCAGTGCCAAACATCTACTGTGGCTTTCAACGAATCAAGTTCTCCTTCCTCTCCTCCCCTGGAAGCTCATGCTCCCAGTAAAATGTCAAAAATAAAGTGGAAGCAAGGCTTTCCCAGGCTAGACTTGTAAACAGAAAGCAAGAGTGCCAATCTTCACCAGCAAACTGACCCACAAAGCTTACTGGATTCAGTTAAACAGAGTTAGAAGAAGGTCAGCTACGAAAAACAAAGGGAACTCTCTCCATAGTTACTTCTGATAGAGCTCCACCAACCCAGAAATAAAGCCTTGTCCAAGGCAAAGGAAACAAAAAAGAGGGCACATTAGGTGAGGTCTGGGAAAGCAATGGGCTCTCACAGGTGACTTCTCTGCATGCTCTGTTTGTCTATCTTCTCTTTCCCAGGGAATGACTGCTTCTATATTTATTCTCTGTGCTCACTACCCACCCCATTTCCATACTACCTACTAAAGTGTAATGCTTAAAAACTCCATTTCTTTTGAGCCATAGACACACAGAAGCACGTATATATCATATATAGATATTTATGTAGTAAGACTGCCTCTCATAGACATAGAGTTGTATGCATACGATGGAGGAAAATATAAGAATACCTTCTTTCTCCTAATTAACATTTACATGCTTATCTAACTCTTTGATAACTACAGCTTAAGATATAGGTGATGCTGACTTAGAAAGTCCTTACAAAGTTCATGGACATTAACATCAAAACTTATACACCCGGAGTATTCACTTTTCCCATATTCATTCTTATAATCAGTGAAAACAAATCTTGCTAAGAATAGCATAAATTTATATAGAGTGCTTCACTTGTAAAGGGTTAATGATGTTACGGAATATGAATTCTAGCAGTTGATACGGCATGCTTATGTGTTTGGGAAAATATTTTCTGCATCATGTCCAAATCCCTTTGCAAACAGATAAATTACTCTATAAATCTTATTATTCCATGTGGATAAATCACACACGCAGGTTTCACAGGGCTGGAGAGAGCTAGAAGGGAAAATATGCTTTGGATAGTAGGATCTTTGGGATTCATAATCACGCAATGCTCAGGAAATGAAGACAGGAGCACTTACACATTAGGATTTTCTTAGTTTCTATACTCCGCAGCAACATACACACACCACAACACACAACCCACACAGCCCTCTCTAACAAGGCAAGAGATCCCAAAGCAGGACACTGTGACAGCCAACCAAATTTATTTCTGAGAAAAGGAAAGAAAACTTTGCTGCTGTAGGCAGCTCTGCTATAGAACTGCTCCCCGATGCCTCAGGGTTTATGCACTATCAGCTCCTTGCACACAGATTAGATGCTTCTTTTCTATCAGATACTGCTTTTTATTGCCACAACAAACAATATTAGCCAGATAGACAGACTGACACTAGGTCATTTCATTTGGATGAAATGAGATTTTAAAAGATCTCCAAAGAGAACATTTTCTTTCATTATTTATTTATTTATTTTTAGTATCTGATAGAAATTCAAGGAAAGCTATAAAAAAGGACAAGGAGTATATGCAGTGGATGGAGAGGGGAAAGAGAAAAGAAACACAGGAAAACAGTCTAGGAGCTCTTAAGAAACAGAATTATGGTTAGGTTCCATCTGAGTTTCTCCAGCTCACTGTCCCTTACAGGGGTCAAACTCCAAGGACTTGGGACTCTTCCTTTCCAAATTTCAATCCCAAATTATATTTCGGAGTTTGGCAGAGCTGCATAGAGATAAGACGTTGAGGTCAATAATCAATTTGAAATATCCATTTAACGCCAGGTTAATTCTTTCCTGACCTCTGTGCTTAACACTCCTATTCTTAAATATTAGCAATTCGGCAAGTTCCTTTTTTTTTTTTTTTTTCCTTCTGTTCATTCTTGTGTTGATTTCTATCCACATTCCGGAAAACGCTCAGTCATCACCCAAAGTTCTAAGAGTGATTTATTGCCCTCCATGTCAATTAGAAGATCCTTACGGAAAGTCTCCTCTCCAAACTATTGCTGGGGCAGGGCGAGAGCCTTTTTGTACGTAGCCACACGTACAAACACACACACACCACGGAGAATGCAATACCGTGTACCACTCTCTGAGAGCCATAATTCAACAAACACTTCTTTCTCAGTTAAGGAACCCCAACACAACTCTTAAGTACAAAGCATCCGCAATCACAAAAGCAAAAATACTGCCCAAATGTCACTAATACCATAGATGAAATTAGGCTTTCTCAGCACGAGAAGCAAGATCCTAGGAACTAAACAACATTTAACCAACCCGGCTGATCCCTGACAGTGACCAGAATCCCCTTGAAATTTGCTGGCAGATACCTCGCGACCAGTCTGTAAAAGGCGCGCGCGCACACACACACACACACACACACACACAGCACAAGCCTGCAGCATCAGGAGCTGGAGTTCACACACTCTTAAGCGCCACAGAAAAGTTGCCCGAAAGCCCTACCTGAGGATGGCCGTGTCCCCCTGCCTCACGGTGATGTTGTCGGTGCCTCGGTTAAAATCCACGCTGCGAACGGGCAGTCCTGTGGGAAGAAGGCAGAGCAATCTCAGTAGGACCAGCGGCAACTGTTTCCGATCAGGCTGAACTCTGGCGACCATGGTGGCCACGCCGAGGTGCGGGTCGCGGGCTACTCTGGAGGATGTGCGTGGGCCTGCTGCTCGCCGAGAGGGCTTTACAAACGGAGGGCTTTCATCCACGGCAAAGGCGTAACAGGCTTTGCCAATTTGTGGTCCTTTCCACTTTGCCTCTCTCTTTCCCTCGCTCAGTCTCTTTTGCCTCTAAGACTCAACAAAGCCCTCAAAAACCCGAGCAGAGGTGGGGAAAAGTCAAAGAAACAAAATTTGAAAGGAGAGAGTACAAAATATAAAACCCTCTAGAAAAGATGAAGAGAAGGCGGCCAAAAAGAAGGTGCTCTGTGGTCTCTCTGTGGCTGGATGCTCCTTTGCCAGCGTCTGAGCTGAGCCTCTTGCCTCCGTAACCCACTTTCCCGGTGGGCGAGGGAGCCGGCACCCAGCCTGCCAGCGAGTGTAAAGAAACCTACACAGCAGCGGCAGCAGCCCAGAGTCTCCCTCCCCCTCCTCCCCTTCCTGTTTCTCCCTCCAGTCCCTCCCTCCCGCCCGCCCTCCGCTTGGCACCTCCCCCGCCCGCCGCGGATTCCAACAGCCCCTCGGAGTCATCCCCTCTGCCCTCCCCTCAGCGTGGCCCCTCGCTTTCCACAACTGCCCCTTCAGCAGCCGCCAGCCTCAGTGAAAGCCTGATGCGCCTTTAGGTTGTCAGGACAACAGCTCCATCTGAGGCCTGGCTGATTTCCTTAAGAAGAGGGAATGGAGCTTGGAGGTACCGTGCAAGAGAAAGGGGAAAAGGAGAGGGACTCAAGCTGTAAAACGACAGGAGAAAGAGTCCAGGGAAGGAGAGGCAAAGAGTGAGAAAGAAGGAAAAGGGAGAAGAGAAGAGAACGCCAAGAGAAGGCAAACCTTGACAGATGGGGGGAGTGAAACAGAGAAGGGCAGGAAAGCCTGAGGGGTGGAGGGGGACCAGTGCTGAAAGATGGGATGAGGAATGCAAAACAGGAGAAACTTGACAGTGGAGTCTAAGATTAAAAGCCAAAGTCGATTTCAAAACTAAATATTCCTCCAACTGTCTTTTCATACCCACATCTTGTCCATTCTTTCCTCTGTCTTTCACGGGATTAATAAGGTTTATTTTCTCTCCTTCCTTTATACCCTCCCCCTCTTGGAGCCCCCTTATGAAAGATGGATTGGACACAATGCTGGTATTGAGTGGTCTGGAGTGTGAATGCTTGGTTTGTCTTTTCCAAGTGCCAGCCTCAGCAGCTGATCCCTGATCCCTAAATCAACTTCACTCTCCAGGAAACCCTTACTCAGTCCCACACATGAGGAAGAGTATTAAGGATTATTGTTTCAATGGCACATTGCTGTTGCTTCCCAAATTTTTACTGACACTTGCTTCTCAAAATGTCCATATGCAAGGAAGGAGATTCGTCTATCAGAAAGCATGTCACTTACAGGGTGACACTAAGCCTGCATACAGCACTCCAGTGAATGGAAGACAGGTTACCATCATTTGTCATTCCTTCTACTCCATAAATCAGTCCAAGTGATAAGGGACATCAGGGGCCTATGGTGTTAGTCACTCAAGTGAGAGCCCCAAACTATTAGACATCTCCTTCAGAACCCATGCTGAGCATAAAAGATGGAAATGGACCAACCCCAAACTTGTTGTTTCCTTTCATTTTAATTATTGGAATCGTTAAGGCATTCACATGGTGCAAAAATCAAGTGACAGAGAATGCTGTAGAGTGAATTGTAGTTACCTTTCCTATCCCTGTCTTTAGGCAACCCATTTTTCCTATTTGGCAACAGCAAATATTTCCAGGTTCTTATACATCTTTCCCTAAATATTCCATGTCCATACAAGTAAATGCACAAATACACATACACACACTCACATATTATGCTCACCCCTCTTATTTACACAAATGATTAGCCAAGGACATTTGAAAAAAAGGCATATGTTTAGGAATCCTTATCAAACTCCACCAGAGTACAAGCCTAAGGAGGCTCTTACTGTACTGACACCTACCTTGCCCACACCAGAATATTCAAAGAGTTTATCTGCTACATTTTATCAACTTAAAAGGTAGATTCACTCTTACAGATTATGTGAGGAAAGGAGGGAGGACCTTTTGCTTTTTAAGAAAAGAACCTGAAGGATTGGAATCCAAATTGTCACAAATTCAAGATGGGTGGAGTTCAATTAATTTTGTTTGTACTATGCATTAAATTTATATAAATCAAGTTGTTTTATATTGAGGCTAATAAAGAGTCCCAGATAATAACCAGTAATGTTCTACCACTAATTTGGAACTGAGCTGTTTAAAACTCAGGACCCATTTTGCCAAGGAAAAAAAATGGTTAAGTGCTGGTTGAACAACAAAACACATAATCCTGTGGTTCCCAGTATCAATGGGAAAATGAGCTTCGAGTGTCAAATGGAGATGGAAGGATTACATAACTATATGCCAAGAGTGCAAGGAAAAGAGCACCCATCCCCACCCACTGCTGCCAACAAGCTTCACAATCCCTGGCAGAATTCTTCTGAGCTTTTAGAGATGAAGGGTTGGCTTAGACAAAGGTTTAAATATAACATTTCTTTGGGTGGGTGGTGTTTGTCCCATGTTAGGAGAGAGAAAGAGCAAAGGACCAGGGCTACTAGAACATCTGTTTCCTTTGATGATGGCCGGTGAATGACATGACCCTGCAAGGAGAACTAGATACTGAGGGGAAGGATCAGATATATCAAGGGTGTGAAAATTCTCTTGCATCAGTGGATTATACTTTGAATGAAGAAAGAAGGAGGTTTTTCCAGGGCAAGGAGAAAGTATGGTGGGGTGGTATCATGTTGTTTGTGGTAGATGCCTAGACATGGTTGTTGACTACTGTCTATACCTGTAATCTCAAGTTACCTGTAGGACTTGTCTGGCCCCAGGACAAATCATAAAGTTTAACATACTGGTGTACAAAATAATTCACACCCAAGTAATAGGAATGTGCAATCTGTAGCAAATCAATCAGATCTGGAGCTTGTCTCCATAATCACTCTGAGAAAAGGATGTATAAAGTTAATCAGGATTATAATCAGAATTGTAATAGACCAATGCCTAACTTACTCAAGAGGATAAAATCATAAGTACATATTTATATAGAAAAAGATCACATAATGCAATTAAAGGGTTTTTTTCTTTTTAATAATTTCATTAGATAAAGTCCATTTCTTGGCAACTTTTATTGAACTAAACTGACTTACTGTGTGCACTGGAAGCAAAACACAAAAAAGAAGACAACATTTTTAGGGACTTCCATGGTGGTCCAGGGGGTAAGACTCTGCACTCCCAATGCAGGGGGCCCGGGTTCGATCCCTGATTAGGGAACTATATCCCACACGCATGCCGCAACTAAGAGTTCGCGTGCCACCAGCTGAAAGATTCCCGCATGCCACAACTAAGACCCAGTGCAACCTAAATAAATAAATATTTTTTTAAAGACAACATTTTTAAAATTCTCTAATTTAGATCATTGGATAATTCAGATTGAATTTCTGAACAATTTCAAAATCATGAAGTTTATTGTGTAAGTTATTTAATATTTATCATTTATGTCCAGTTGGCAATTCAGTACCACTTTCTAACCAACCCTTGGCTTAGCGGGAGCACTCTATAATTGATGAATATAAGAACAGAAGAATGATTGAGTGTCCAAGCCCACTCAAGTGGTTAATCTCATCATTTACACAATAATAAATCTATTTGTGGGTATATTATAAACTTTTGTTTCAACTTTATGGTCTCTCAGAGTCTTTTCCCTTTTCACTCCCTCATGGACCCCTTCTAGTTTTCTCTCCTCTGTGATCTCTCACTGAGATCTAATACATTCTAACAAATACAATAGTCTGTATATATCGATCTCATCCTAATGGTCACTCCCCCAAATCTACTCCAATATTAATTTCTCTGCTTGCTTTCCTAAGAAATGTCGAGTAGGAAACAAATAGGTGTTACTGAAATTTATACAGGCTATTTTATATCCGTTCGTCCAAATGGGCTGGCAAAAATGAACATTCTTTCAGGTTATTTGTGAGGCAAGTATGGCTGTTAGCCATATGAAACCGCCATCATCACCCAAGTAAGATGATCTTAGCTACTACTTTAAAATAACATAGTGCCTTTCTAAAAAAGGCTTTAGAAGATTCTGGCACTCTCCAGGGACAAATGCTGCAGCAAAAACAAAAACTGGCTAACGTCTGAGCACCCTAAGAAGCATGAAAGGTTTATTCTTCTGTTTAGCTTTGTAAGGTAATAGGCTCACAGGAAATCCAGATGCAGCCTGGAATGTACAACTAATTTAGCTACATTGGTTGCATTTTATGCTAAACATGTCTATAATATTATTAATATACCACTCTACATTTGTAAGGTCTTAATCGTAATAATGCCATGCCTGTACTTTACTCACATAAGTGAAATTAGCATTTCCATATGAACTAGAAATGCATAATTGTTAATACTTCTCCTTAGGATTCCTGCTATGACATCCTCAATGATTTCATCATAATTTAGCAATATTCAAGTACATCGGTTTATGCTCATAAGCATGGTACTTATCTTGTGTGAATTTCCTTTGGAACTCAGCTCCTTTGAATACAATAGCTTCATTCGCATGTGTCTCACTGCCTAACAAAATCAATCAGCTTCAGGTCAGTTAAATATTGTTCAAATCTTTAACTATAGACACCTCAGTGATGTAAAGCATTTAATCCATACTCTGCACAATTAAAAATCACTCTTACATGCTTTGCTTTTAGTTCATGCCTTTGTAGTTCATTGTTACCATATTGGTCTTCTGCTTCTTTTTGTACTCATTCTGTTTTGGTATGTATCCATGCTTGGGTTTGCCCAAGTTTAACAAGGTCTTTGAGATTCTTGAGCAGCTGCTTGGTTCCTCCCCCAGCAACAAACTTACTCTCATAGATATGCCATTATCTCATAGACACGTACTCGCTAGCCCTTGGACCTTCCTCTTTTGTAGACTGTCCACTCTGCCACCAGGTACAAGGAGGTGGCAGTTGCCAAGTAATGCTGCATCTGCTCTTTTTGATCTAGCCCTCACATATGGGAAGAGCGCTGCAACATCTGGAAAGATGGCGGTAGCAGCACCTTCAGTATAGCAAGATGTTAGTACAAGCAGGTAATCAGGCAATTATATCCTCTATTTGTGGTTGCTGTAATGACTTGGATTCCTACAATCAGAAAATAGGCCAAGGAAAAACGAGGAGGAGTGGAGGCAGATGTGCAATTCCATATACTGATATGCCCACTAAGTTTATGATTCATTCATTCACTCAATACACTTTTACTGATATCGTAGTGAATCAAGACAGACCAAGACTCTGTTTTCACAGAACTTACAATCTTGATGCAGAGATAGATGCTAAAAAAGTAGATACATATTAACGTTATTTTGGAGACTAAATGCCATGGAAAAAAATACATGTGATAGAGAGAAAATGGCCTGGAGGTGTGGTGAGGGGAACATATGGTCTGAAATTTAAAGAGTCAGCCATGCAAAATCAGCAAAAAGACCTTTCCAGAAAAAAAAAAATGGCATGTGCAAAGGCCCTGAAGCAGGAATGGGTGTGTCATATACCAGGAATCAAAACAAGAGCAATAAAATTGGCGCATGTGGTCTGTGTGTATATTGTGGGGATAGCTGGAAAAAGCAGGTGAGATTAGACACTGGAGAGGGATCATAATGAAGAGATACCAGGGTAAGAAATTTAGGTTTTTATTCTAGTGACTTGATTGGTCAGTAAAAGATTTTAAGCAAGGGATTGACATGATCTGATTTACATTTTAGAAAGATTGCTCTGAATACCATATGGAGGAAGGACTGTAGAAGGACAATAGTGGAAGCAAGGAGACAAAGAGAAGGAAATCTTAGTCATCCAGTGGCAACTGGCTTGGGCTGGCTGGGGGAGCAACAGGAATGGAGAGAAGATTGAGTTACCTCGTATTGCTCATGATGAGAAGACCCTCCCCAAAGAGGCTATGTTCTGTCCCAAGTGATCGATGTTTTTCACATACCAGCATTCTCTCTTACTGTACTAGTTCAGTACAGTTCCTTGCAGGAAACTGCCACTCATCCATCCAATAAGACCTGACAGAATGCCAAGTTGACTGCCATTTTACCAGCTAGTGAGAAAAAATAAACAAATAAAAACTGTGTCCCAGTTGGTGCTTTTCTTCAGGTATAAACTTTGCTTACCCTTAAATGGTTATTACATGTTAATTAAGAGTCAGTATAAGAATGTGTTTTGTTACAGATTAAGAAGTGCCTAACAAGATGAGCAGACACTGTTTAATTGCTAAACTTTACTAAATATTCTCTTACATATCTGATATCTCTGTTTATTTTGCAGGCAATAGCTATCCAGCTAAATCTAAATGGAATGCCTAGTTAAATATCTTGAGGCTATAAATCATGTAAATAACACTAATATGTTTTCTCAAGAGTTTACTGACAATATTGAGCTGCAGGGCAAATCTAGTATTAGGTCATTACATTATTCAAAGGGTCCCAGAAGTTTGCCTGCTTAAAGGTATCTTTCTTTACTGTCCGTAAATCACATTCTCAGCCCTCTCTGCTTTTAGTAGTGAATGTAGGAGCACTGCCTCTGCAAGAGGAAGAGGATTCACAAGATGTGCCTCATCAGTCGTGTTATCATGTACAAAACAATTCATTAAAATAATATTATTGAGGCCTACCATATGACAGGCATTGTGCTAAGCTCTGGGGAAATAATAATGTACAGAATTGACACCCTACCCTAATGCAATCTAATGAAGGGTATGAAAGCCCCCCGTAGAGCAGGGCCAAACAACATCACTGTACAGTTATAAGGCAGGCCTTTCAAACTTGCTCTCCACTGTAAAACGGGACCAAAATTAATCACCACATATGCCCAATCGTCTCTGGTGCTGAGAAATACTGCATAATAATAATAATAACATTCAGAGTTCTTATCTTCAGGAACCCAGGAACTCACAACCAAGATGGAGAAGGAAAGTGAATACACATTGAACAGAGAATAATATGGACCAGTGAGTAACTGATAACTAAGCTACTAGGGAGCAGAATCAAAACACAATGGTGGGGCTTCCCTGGTGGCGCAGTGGTTGAGAGTCCGCCTGCCGATGCAGGGGACACGGGTTCATGCCCTGGTCTGGGAAGATCTCACATGCCGCGGAGCAGCTGGGCCCGTGAGCCATGGCTGCTGAGCCTGCGCGTCCAGAGCCTGTGCTCCACAACGGGAGAGGCCACAGCAGTGAGAGGCCCACGTACTGCAAAAACAAACAAACAAACAAACAAAAAAACCACAATGGTGGTTCAGAAAAGGTGATCAAGAAGGAGCCTTCTTGGAGAAAAATGGAATTTTAAGTAACCCTTGGCAGATATGTAAGAGAAGGATGGAGGAAGGCAACATCTTATGCCTGGCCATGAGAACCAGCGTGAAACAAAGTACGGAGCTGGAGGAAGACTCATCTGACTAGCATGGAAGAGGAGAGAGAGAAGGTTGCAGAGGAACCATTCAGGAAGAATCCTGAATGAAGACTCACACATCATCTCATCATCTCATACTTAGAAGGCTACTTTAGATTGTGGAGGAGTGAGATGAGACACTGACATCTTAGTGAGATTATTTTGGCAACGGGAAATTAGAGGTCAGAAGGAAGATGAAGTAGAGAAACTAGATAGGAGACTAATAAAGTTGTTGGTGACATGATGAGAAAGGGATGAACGTTATTGATTATATACACTGTTGCTTTCTAATAATGGTGAGGAATGAACTCCTTCCCTCAGAGACTTTACATTAGTGGGAAAGGTAAGTTGTAGGAAAGTATGTGGGGCTAGAAATGGAAAAAAGTTAGAATGAAAAATAACCGGTTTTTGTAAGTTGGGGTCAGTGAGGGGTCATGCCTTGAGAGGCATGATAATGAGTGTGGCTTTATTCTATATGCAGAAGAGAGCCATTAAAAGCTTTGAGTAAGCGAGTGACATAATCAGACCAGTGTTTTAAGCAGATGACTAACCAGCAATGGAGTCGAAGATGGACTGGGACAAGTCAAAGTCAGGAAGACCAGTTATAACGTTTCTGAAACAGAACAGGCAAGAGATGATAAAAGCAGACCACAGGGCAATGACAGTAGAAAGAGAACAAAGGTGAAGACTTCTAGAGGAATTTCACAGGAGACTGATGGGATTTGTCAACTAATTGGACATGGAAGTTGAAACAGGACAGGAAAAAGATTCCTCTACTTTTTTGTTGTTGTTGTTCGAAGTCCAAGCTGGTAAAATAGGAAAGTTGAGTTAAAAAGCTAGTTTTGGAGGAAATTTAGAAATTCTACTTTTAGAATTCTGGATTGGTTCCTAAACTGGTACTCAAATAGCCTGTACCTCCAGATGGACATGCTCAGGAAGCTGTCACAGGAATGACATTCTTCACAAAGAGGGCTATCTCCGAGTTGTGTAATAAACTAAGCCCCCAAATCCCACCCCCCATATTTTTCCTTGTGTTTTCTTTCTTTTTCTCACTTGTTTTTGTAACTTAAATATGTAAATATAGCACTGAGTAAGTGACATATTTTCCAATAGTATGAATCTCATTTTGATTTTTAAAAACATGTACACATAGCAGTTAACTGATTCTGTTTTAAGAAGAAACACAATCTGAACTTGTCTCCCTCTGCTGGTTGCACATTGAGGTATCATGGGTCTTTTTAAACCAGAGTAATAGTAGAAAGAAAAATATCCAATAATTATTTGCAGTGCACAAGTATGGGACTTAGACATCCACAATGCATAGTGACACACATAATTTTATATTTTATTTTTACTGCACCATGAGATATATAGTACAAGTATTATTACTCCACTTGTCAGAAAACATTTTGAGATTTCAAGCCATTAAGCTCTCATATGTAATTAGAGATATTAAAGGAAAATCAGGAAGCATATGTAATTAGAATAATTGTATAATGTTAAAGCTGCAACAGACCCAGAAGATCTTCTTGCACAGTCCCCCCATTTTGCAGCTGAAATACAGAAACTTAGAATTTACACGGTTATTCAGGATCACTGAGATTAGTATTCAAGACAGCACAACTCTCAAAAAGTGCTCTTTCTATTGTACCATGCTGCCTGACTAATAATGTCAGGATGTTAATCCTTTACATCATAGCTGAAACATGTACACGGGTAGACTAGATTAGAAATGCCTATTTCTCTAAGGCTAGATATACATTGCATCTGAGCAATCCACATCTATGTTAAACTTATAAGCAAGCAAGAAACAAAAATAAATGCAACGTACATCAGTTGGACAAACAGAAAATAAGGCAAAGACCAATCCTCGATTAGCTGTTTGAATAGATTCGTGCTCTGTCCAGTCTGGGGCTCTAGAACCATAGGAAAGGCTTGAGATGATTTTTAGGAATGCCGGAGTATTACAGATTGTGCCAGCAGAAGAACTGGGGTGGAATTCCTTACCCAATAATTTCCTGGGGCACTGTTTTCTTCTTCTTTATATGCCTTCCATAGACAGTGTACTACAGTTCTCTGGCTATTCACCTGACATCCTACTCGCCAAACTTATCTCCATTCTTAATGGATATTCCCATTCTCTCTTGGCAGAAAAGAAAAAAGCTAATTAAAATAATTTATACTTGTGTGGAAGTGACTGATAAATTCCAACCTCTGAAGGGATATTATACAATGGGAGTTTCCCGAACTCTAATAGGTGAAATATGTAGAGAAGATATTTTTGAATGGGAGAGTACTTTCATAACTCTTGTTTCTTACTGGCAAGAGATAAAGACCTTTGGGCCAACAACTGTGAAAGTACCTTAAGAGATCTAAACTTAAAATTAAAAAAAAAATCTGCATGATCTTAACCCATTAAATCATAATATCTCTCCACACAGAAGAAAACTTCGTTTAGACCATCAATTCAACACACTGTGCCTATTAAAAAAAAGTTTTTATACAGGTAATAGATACTGGTGAGGAATAGAGAACTAATAATATAGCAAAATTTTATATAATACACATATACAGATATAAGCAAATATAAACTATTCCAAAATGTAGACAATTTCCAACACACTTGGTAAATATTCCCAATACCCCTATCCAACAATTTATCAGATAAAATTTTCACACTTTTGTTTTCAGTAGCAAAATCAAAATGAGAGTCTTTTTTTTCTTTAGTGGTGTTCTCTTTTTCTACTGCAAGAAAGCATGACAGAGTATTGATCTTAGGATGGAATCGGGTGGGTAAGTGGCTAGAGAAACCTTTTGTGCTGTTCGGAAGCACTGAGAATGGCTGATACCAGTAATATTCACTGTTTCAGGAAAAAATAGATTATAGGTAGAGCTTTGATCAAGGAAATAGCTAGCCTGGATATAAGGGCCAGGCTGTTTTGGTAGGTAGGAGGGTAGAGAAAAGGATAAGCAGGTGTGTATATTTGGATTGTGACGGCCCTAAGTGAAGAAGAGGGAATGTGAGCCAACATAGGCATGAGAGAAGAAAATGTGTAAGGAAGTAAAGGGAAACTTGCAATGTGATAAATTATCTCTTAAAATAGGACACTTTTATCCATCAGCTGATAAGATACAGTCTAATGCTGCTGCTTGTTTTAATGTATATATTAATAACAACTGAATAAAATTATTTTCCTTGGGACAAAAATGACCACTTTGCTATTAAGGAGCAATACTATGTGACAATTCACAACTTCTTTGCATCACTACCAATTTGGATTACATTATTTTGGGTTTGTAATGTTATTAACAATAATTTTTTATTATTTAATTAAATAATTTATTGATCACCTACTATGTAAGTGGGTATTCTGAAAGATCTGTGGGAACCATTCAGCAAGGTCTCTATGATAAGACCCTTCTGTAATAAGAAATTTTCAAACTTGTTGGGGAAAGATCGACAAATGGTTTGGTGAATGATTCAAAAATTGTACATAATTAAGTCTGCAATTTTGAGAAAAGTGCCCTAAATGTAAAGAAATTCACACATAACGAGATAACTTCAACCTTCTATACGTCAGTCAGGATACTATGCACTGAGGTCACAAAGAAGCCCAGGGAAAGATTCTTTTTTTTTTTTTTTTTTGTAGTACGCGGGCCTCTCACTGTTGTGGCCTCTCCCGTTGCGGAGCACAGTCTCCGGACGCGCAGGCTCAGCGGCCATGGCTCACGGGCCCAGCCGCTCCGCGCGGCATGTGGGATCCTCCCCAACTGGGGCACGAACCCGTGTCCCCTGCATCGGCAGGCAGACTCTCAACCACTGCGCCACCAGGGAAGCCCGCTAAGGGTCTTTTTTTTTTTTTTTTTTTTTTTTTTTTTTGTACCAGGGAAAGATTCTTGCCCTCAAAGAGTGAACAGTTGGGAAAGAGATAAGAATAGTTAAGCAATGACAATAAGTATGAACTATGCAAGTACCTCCATTGTATTGTGTCCACACAAAGGACACCACCTGATCCAGGCTGGAGGGAAGCTTTTCTGAAAGAGATGGTAACTGAGATGTGTCCTAAAAGAGAAGGTAGGACTTGGGGATGGGGTCCTTAGGGATATTTAGGATGTTAACAGTTGGAAATGAGTATAGGGTAAAATTCAGGAGGGCCAACAAAGGGATTAATGTCAAGTTAGGAGCCAACATCATGGAGCAAGGCATGGAGGCAGGGAAGAAAGTGCCCCCCACCCAGAGATGATCCATGCTGGGGAGTAGTAGAAAACTCAGATGAGGGGGGGAGGGGCAGTCAGAGATGGATTATAAAGGTCTTAAAAGACAAGAAGGGAGAAATCTAAACTTAATGCATTAGTAAACAAGAAGCATTTTATTTTGAGGGGGCAAGTTCTTGAAAGTGGTATTTGGTGTAGCAGTTGTATAAAATGGAGGGCCTGGATAGGATATTATCTCAGTAACTCAGGCTTGAAAGGTAATGACCTTTCAGTGGGGTGGAGAAGAAGGATAAATGTAAGAGATATAAAGAAGGGGTGAAAAGGAATTGCTGAGTAACTGGATATACGAAATGGATAAGAAGAAGATATTTAGAATGAGACCTGTGAATCCCCCTGAGTTTCTGGAGGATGGGATCATCATTGATAGAGATGAGGGAGTTGAAAAAGCAGAGTGGAGTGTACTGGGGACGGGGTGGGGGGGTGGCAGGGGGAGGGGACTAATCCCTCCTAACCATCAGGGCTGCCATTTGGTTAGCTACTGCTACTGGAGGAAGTGTGCTCCTTAATGGATTTGGCTGCATCAACTCAATTGGTATGAATTTCCCAGATGTGCATAATTAAGAAAGGAAAAATGTCAAAAGGAAACCATATGATCCTTTTGGTATTAATGCTTATATTTATAATTACTCATAAAAATACCATTAATAATTCTCTAATGTCCACTCTAAAAATGTGATACATGCTTTGGAACATATCTAAAATATATATAACACCTGGGCTAAAGTGGGCCTTACTAAAGTTTGATTGTCCTTAAATTTCTGTTTAATATAACCCTGTTTTTTTTTTACTAGTTCTCACTAGATCGCATCCTCGAATTCTTAGAAAATGCAAAATATTCCAGCATATTCTGTGCTCACTGAATTTGATTGTTCATCATAATCTTTTTCCCTTGATTTTCTTACACCTTTCTTTATTCTAACCTATTTCTAACGGGTGGCCAGGACATTTAAAAAAAAATTGTACTTTCAAAATGCATGTTGAATATCAAACAAAGTTATAGAATAGTTTTTCTCTAATGATAAATAAATAATGAGCTTTATGTTGGGAATGCTAGATTTGTTTAAATATTAAAGAAGAAATTTGCAAAAGATAGCTATAAATATGGAGCAGGGCTTTAATAAAGGATCCAGTAGTGAAACACAGGTTGGGGTGTGATCATGATAAAGGTGAGAGTTGAAATGCACGTGCATGTGTGTGTGAAAAAAAAAGAGCAGAGTCTAAGAGTTGCACCTTGGGTAAGGTTTGCCATGTTGGAGCAAGAAAACAAGAAGCAAGGAAAGTTCTTCCTGGAAAACAGCAGGTCCGGAGTGACTCTCCTTTCATCTGTAGAGCACAAAGTGCTTTCATATTCATTTGTCTTCACTTGACACCCTATTGCACTCCAGAGAGCTCTTTAGAAGAAAGCTATTATAAATGGCAGGTATTCAGATAATAAACATAAAAATAATAATAGATATTCAAGACCTTTAAATAGAAGGAGAGTGCTGCGTGTATTCCTCACTAAGTGGTTTGGATTAATTTCAAAGGATAATGAGAACTTAGTGTAGAAAAAGCTTAGGACATCTCTCTGTACGCAATGAGGTGACAAACACCCTGAAGGAGAGGGGTGGTATCCTCTCCAAATGTTCCTTTCTGTCTTATCCAGAGCTCCATTAGGCCTGCCACTAATTCAACAGATGATTAGAAAGATTCATCAACAGATGAATAGAGAGATGATTGCTGCATGTATAATGGGACTTCCATGTTCCCAAGAGAAATTCTAACATCACAAGCCCTAACTTCATCATTAGCAGATGATGGACCTTTATGAAGGGAATGGTTTAAATACATGTTTGATGTTTTCTTCTAGTAAACAACTGAAATGAAATCTATTCCCTAAAATGCCATTTTATAATAGTTTGCACTCCAATGTGCAAACACAGTTTGAGATTCTGATGTTATCCAAGCATTTCACAAATGGAAAAAAAATTACCTCTGGTAACCAGCACTAAATTATCATCTTCCCCAAGAAACACTTTAAATCCAATTTGAAAAGCTATGGAACATTACACACACACCCACACACATAGAGGCACACATGCAAAAATATGTCCACTGCAAATATACCAAAAACTGGACAGTGGGTGACTTATTAACCAGTTACTTTTTCATCCAGTAACTCGTTATTAATTCATCTAAAACCTAACTATGTAATTGGCAGAATTTAAATTTCAGGTTTGCTTCTTAGTTGTACTCCAGATGGGGCAAATGAGGTACCAGAGAACTGAAGACTGAAACCTTGAGCTCCAAGTCTTAGAGAGATGTTTACAGAAGGAAGGATAATATGTCTGGTGCTATCTTTGCTATTATATGTAGTTTCTGAGCTCAAGTTTTCATATTTGACAAATGCAATCCTACAGATATTTAGATATGAGCATGAGATTTGGTACATCCTCACTGTATTTTCAGTCATTCAATTCTCACTGTCACCTGGAACTTGGGGCTCTGTATGGCACTGATTCTTCATCATCTCTTGCCTAGGCAGAGCCAGACAGAATGTTATAATGTACTATATGTCAACATCCTGACTTTTAGCAATGCCTTTCCTTGCCTGAATTTTAAGCAAACAGAAGTGTCCTTATTTTTAAAGAAAAAATTCAAGTTTATAATCTAAGGTTTCTGTGTTACCAAATAGTAAACCAATACAAAGCAAATACATATTTAACTTGCAATTATTTTTCCTATTGATGAGAGTCTAAAATGTTTTCCTTTATATGAAACAAGAAACAGGCTAGCTTAGATCACCTCAAATAAACTATTCTTATATCCCCTAAATCATGAATTTAGATCAAATAGGTTTAGCTGTACCTCCCAATTTTTTTCATTGGATTGGGCCATAGCCAGCACGAAATCTAGCCCTTTCATTTTACAAATGGAATAACTAAGATCCAGATATTTTAGAAGTCTTGCTCAAGGTCACACCATAGATCCTAGGAGAGCCAGAATGAGAATGCATTTTTTCTTATTCTCAGTTCAGAACTCTAAATGAAATATGCTGAGAGTATAAAGGGGAACATATGAGTGTGTACATAAGTGTGTATTTGTATGCGTGCGTCCCTTTGTTTAGTCTACTTCCTTGGGTAGAATATCCCTACCCCCTGCCCCCACCTCCTGCCTCCAACTTTTCTTTATGCAGCCAATCCTTTCTCCTTAATCAAGACCCAGTTCAAACACCGTCTCTTCCTGCCTTCCTGATCCATCTCAGGCAGTGCCCATTGCTTTATCTTCCTGGAAAGCAGGTAAGTCATTTGGGTAGCACAATTGTCAAACACATCACAGTTCTTTGCAAATATCTTTGTCTACTCACTGGAGTAGATTATGAACTATCATTACTATATTATGAATTCCTTAAGGATAGGAATCATAGCCTCTTTGCCTTGGAATGCATGGTGCCTAGAGCAGTGCTTGATGTTGGTGTGTGCTCCATAGGGGGTTGCAGAAATGGCTTGATGTAATTTAGACCAATGGAGCAAAAACCTTAGTCTTCAGAGTAATTACTCTAATTAAGAATTGTACTGTTATAGTTGGCGTCATACTGCACTTCACTTTACTCAAGTATAAGGACCTAACTTGAATAAGAACTTTAGGATGTTGAGGGTGGGTCACGTACTATTTTTTCAGAAGGAACGCTGGTCTATGCCCACAAATTTGATAACCTAGATGAAATGGACCACATCCTTGAAAGACAGAGACAACACTGGCATGTACATTTCCCACCAAGTCTTATTCTGAGGAAACAGTACCTGCAACTTCTCATAACCTATTGAAACCTTCTGTGTGAAGATATTTCTCAGCCATTTATAGCTATTCTGTTAAAAGTCATCAGAGATAACCTGAAATTTCAGGCCTCATCTTAAGTGGGTGATGTTTCAGTTAATGATCTGTTCACTAGCCTGAAAAGTTGCTACTGGGGAATATCTGAACTATCATATCTATTTCTGTAAGGCCATAAATAGATTATTTAGAGAAAGCTACAATTTTGGAATAGGTGAATGAGACCTTCAAGGACAAGACAAAGAAGAGCCAGCTATCTAGCTCAGCTGTGTCTCCAGTGACTTATTGTGGAAGTTCATTTATCCTAAGCTCTATATCTAGACCTCCCCAGGCTGAAATATGACAGATTTTGATTAGGGGAAATTAGGGGATCATTCACACAGTTTGTCCTGTTTTAACATGTACCATCATCAGCTGTCTTTGTCTTTTGTCTGTTTCTACCTTCTCTCCCACCTTCCTTACACGTCTGGTTCACAATCAGTTTAGTTCCTAAAATGTCCCTTCTTTGCACCCGTTTATCTGTTTTAGGACTATCTCATTTTTTCCCTTTAGCCTCACCTTTTACCTCATGTCCCACACTGGACCATAAAAAAAGGGAGTTGAAAGTTTAAAAATTATCTAATATGTGTACTAAAAACATTTTCTGTTTTTTTTGTTCTTAATTTCCCAGTTAGCTTTCAGTTCCCAAGCACTCTTGCTAAAGGAGTGTTCGAATATGAAAACAGTAAACTAATCCTAAATATTTGCTTTTGACAAAAGAAACAAAAAAGAAGCCAGATACAATACTAAGTGCTGGGGGAAAATTTGAAACAAAGTCCTTGTCCTCAAGAATATCATACTGTAGTCAGTAAAGCAGACATACACACAAATTACTTTTTGCTTCTGTGTGATCTTAGATTGAATTTCAAATTTTTGTTCCATAAGTCATTGGCTCATGGAAACTCAAGGATTCCCACTCTGCATTTTGAAATTTTAAGTGAGACAAAGAATGGAATACTGAATAGGAATACTAAATTTGGAACAAAAGGTAATCCTTCTAGACCTTTATTAAAATTGGCATAGACGTTGAAGACTTGAGACACTAGTGAGAAGGAGGAGATTTAGAGAGGTTCTAAAACAGAGCCCCCAAAATGATTAAAGCAGTTAGAAAAATTAGCAGATGTCCATCAGTTTGGAGCCAAGCAGATATTGTTGGCTGGATCAAATCAAAATCTGCCCAAAGACCTTAGGAAAATAATTCTGTAAAGTTAATGTTTCTTAAGCCATGAATGTCACCACAACTTCATTTTATTGGCACTGCCTTAATCAGCCCAGGTAGCTCAATCCTCTTCTCAGCCCCCTTCTGGAAGGTCGGGCTTGCTTCATTCCTAACACCATCTCCACAGAGGAAGGATGTGATCATTGGTTTTTACTGCCATTTCTTCACACTCTAGACTCAGTGTCCCAGCCACGAGTTCTCTCCTTTCATTAGATCCACTCTCCTCTCCCTGCTTTATACTCTCAGCAGTATCCTTGACAGCCAGCCAGTCCTAAAATCCAGCATATCACAGGCAAAATCCAATTAATCAGCAAGTAACTAGATTCTCTGAACCTTCTGCAAGTCTGAGATTTCTCACAGTACTGTGTGTTTGTACATATATATTCTCTATACACACATACACACTAATAGTACTATGATAGTATAAATAGGATATAATATAGTGTGTGTATATATATATATACACACACATATTTTATTTACATCTATCTATCTATCTATCATCTATCTATCTATATATATATATGTAACAGCATGCCAGGTACTTTGCCAGATCCTAGAGATACAAGGAAGAATTAGATATACCTCTACTCTCATAGTTCAGTAGAACAGGAAATATCACTCACACTAATAAATTAGCACACTAGACATTCGAGATGCTGGAATAGACATCTTCGGGAGGAAGAATGAAGACACAAAGGTGGGACTGTTCTCAAGGTGTCTAAACAGGGCAAATAATTTCAACTGCTTAGACAAGAAGGAGCTGAAAAACATTAGAATGCCAGTTCCTCATACTCATCATTTCTTCCTTCAGATATTAGCCATAAAATAAGCTGACTCTCCAAGATCATCAAGCACCCCAAGTGAGATTTCAGCCAAATGTCTAATTTACAAGCCTTAGTGAGGGCATCTGATCTGAAAACCAACAAAAGTGGGTGCTACAGAAATTTTTCAAGATAAAAAGAAACTGTTTTAACATTAAGTTTCATGGGCTTGTTACTGTATCAACAATATAGAGATGAGGGCTGTCAGAAGACAATCATATAAATGTGTTTTCCCACCCAAAGAGGCATTTTTCCATTTCTTCTCTCAACTCTGTAGCCCATCTGGCAGTGCATTTACAGACCTCTGGGATAATTCAAATTTGGAAATTGAATTTCAGCCTTAAATAAAAAGTGAAACATTTAGGATTTTCCCAAAACTTTAAAACCCCCCCAAAATAGCAATCCTATTCTGAAACTCAAAAAAGAGTTGTGTGACTTTTTTTGTGAAAGCACTGTTGATTAGCATTTTGCAAAGATTTTGAGGAGAATGATGACTTCATTGGAAAGGCAGGGGACTCCTTCCCTACCTGGCCTGCAAACCCACCTTTATCTGTTGTTGCAAAAGCTTGAATGAACCTGGTCAGATGCCTGTCAAGATGCCTCTTGTTAGGAGTGAGTCACTGCATTCAGCATTTCCCTATATAATCTTCACTGAATCATTGGGGAAAGGGAGATAGAATGGAACAAAGTAGTCTAAGTAAAAAAGAACTGGTAGAGATTAAACCCCTAAAAACCTTTTGCTGAGATGTGTTGGGATGTTTTGCCCCTCTGGGTTGTAAACTTGATCAGACTGCATTGGCTATCATGGAATATGGAAAGTTTAGTCTTCTGATCCAAGTTATTTTCATGCAGTATTGTCACAGTTCCTCCTCCTACTCTTAAGTAACTGTTTCTTAGAATAGTATTGCTTTGGGGGACATTGCTTCCCCATTAACTCGCCTTTCTTTAATGGTGAATATTGTTTCGAAATGTTTGTTTTCAAACCAGTCAGTCAACAATAATCTTAGTTGACAATCAGCTACCTTTTCCATCAGAGTAAATCTTTAACATCCAATTTAATTCTCTTCTCAAGGGAATCCAAACTTCTCTAGGAGTGTTTGAATCTCAAATGCAAAAATGATACTATTAGAAAGACCATGAGATGTCATCCACTTTCCTGGTTTTTACACTAGGATCCTCAAATTCTTGGATTTTTAAACAGGTGACCCAAGGCCACAGTGTAGAGTGGGAGTAAAGAGAATGTCAAGAAAGGTTTCAACAAAAGAAACAAGACTCAAAGCTACTTTTATACACTGAGGTTCCACTTTCAATTTCATCTGATAAAAGATCTTTTGTTAATGGATGAGAAGTTCCAGCCTGAGAGAGATTCAGTAGCTTGTTGCAGATCACTCAGCTAGTGAGAGAGCCAGGATTAGAACTAGGTCTCCAGAGGAGCCCTCATCTACTAAGTATCTCTTCTGTCACTCTACACCCAATTCTTCTAATTCCTCTTTCCATCCTGTTGGCATCTACTTATTCTCTTTTAAAAATTATCCCATTCTCCTGTCTTCTTTCAGGACTTGAGAGTTGTGTCTAGAACAGTCTTAGTTTCTCTATGTATTTTATTCAATATTGTTTTCTCCTCAATTCTGAGAGTAGTAGTCCACTTCCAAAAGACAAAAGGGGCCATTAATATCACTAGTAATATTATCTTCCACTCTGATAGTAATTTATATATTTATTTTTTTAATAGATCTTTATTGGAGTATAATTGCTTCACAATACTGTGTTAGTTTCTGTTGTACACCACAAGGAATCAGCCATATGCATACATATGTCCTCATACCCCTCCCTCTTGAGCCTCCCTCTCATCCTCCCTATCCCACCCCCTCTAGGTCATCGCAAAGCACTGAGCTGGTCTCCCTGTGCTATGCTGCTGCTTCCCACTAGCTATTTTACATTCTGTAGTGTATATATGTTGATGCTACTCTCACTTCGCCCCAGCTTCCCCCTCCTACCCCATGTCCTCAAGTCCATTTTCTATGTCTACAAGTTTATTCCTGCTCTGCAACTAGGTTCATCAGTACAATTTTTTTTTCAGATTCCATATATATGCATTAGCATTTGGTATTTGTTTTTCTCTGACTTACTTCACTCTGTATGACAGACTCTAGGTCCATCCACCTCACTACAAATAACTCAGTTTCATTTCCTTTTATGGCTGAGTAATATTCCATTGTATACATGTGCCACATCTTATTTATCCATTCATCTGTTGATGGACATTTAGGTTGGTTCCATGTCCTGGCTATTGTAAGTAGTGCTGCAATGAACATCGTGATACATGTCTCTTTTTGAATTATGGTTTTCTCAGGGTATATACTCACTAGTGGGATTGCTGGGTCATATGGTAGTTCTATTTTTAGTTTTTTATGGAATCTCCATAGTGGTTGTATCAATTTACATTCCCATCAACAGTGCAGGAGGGTTCCCTTTTCACCATACCCTTTCCAGCATTTATTGTTTGTAGATATTTTGATGATGGCCATTCTGACTGGTGTGAGGTGATACCTCATTGTAGTTTTGATTTGCATTTCTCTAATAATTAGTGATGCTGAGCATCTTTTCATGTGCCTCTTGGCCATCTGTATGTCTTCCTTGGTGAAATGTCTGTTTAGGTCTTCTGCCCAATTTTTAACAGGATTGTTTGTTTTTTTGATATTGAGCTCCATGAGCTGTTTATATAGTTTGGAGATTAATCCTTTGTTGTTTCATTTGCAAATATTTTTTCCCATTCTAAGGGTTGTCTTTTTGTCTTGTTTATGGTTTCTTTTGCTGTGCAAAAGCTTTTAAGTCCCATTTGTTTCTTTTTTTTATTTCCATTACTCTAGGAGGTGGGTCAAAAAGGATCTTGCTGTGGTTTATGTCAAAGAGTGTTTTTCCTATGTTTTCCTCTAAGAGTTTTATAATGTCCAGTCTTGCATTTAGGTCTTTAATCCATTTGGAGTTTATTTTTGTGTATGGTGTTAGGTAGTGTTCTAGTTTCATTCTTTTATATGTAGCTGTCCAGTTTTCCCAGCACCACTTATTTAAGAGTCTGTCTTTTCTCCATTGTATGTTCTTGCCTCCTTTGTCATAAATTAGGTGCCCATATGTGCAAGGGTTTATCTCTGGGCATTCTATCCTGTACCATTGATCTATATTTCTGTTTTTGTGCCAGTACCATACTGTCTTGATTACTGTAGATTTGTGGTATTCTTTGAAGTCAGGGAGCCTGATTCCTCCAACTCCGTTTTTCTTTCTCAAGATTGCTTTGGCTATTTGGGGTCCACTTTCAACCTTCATAGATTTACACATTAACTATGTTGGTGTAAGCTCAAATATCCTTATGAAGTACACAAAGCGGGTACAAAAACTCAGACCCAGAAATGAGAAGCAACATGTCCAATGGTTCACAGCTATGCAGAAGCACAAGCAGGACTGGAGCCCTGTTTCCCAGGCTCCAGTCTTTCCACTTGACCACTCCAAATGAAGAGAAGGATTTGGAGGAGCAGGGGCTGGGGGATTAAATTCTCTCCTGCATGGGAGATTTGTCAGCTTTCCCTTGACATTTCAAATAACTTGGTTCCTTATTAAATCAGTCATGCATAAACTAAAAAATTACTCCCTCACCTTACCAACCTCACCACCAACCCACCTGAAGCAAGACCAAAGGGCCATAAGTTCCTTCATAAACTTTTCTCCACAATCCACATGGCTGACTGCCCTTTCATCTAGGCATTTTTGTAGCCTTTAAATTTTGACAATGTTTTCAACATAATTGATTTTTTTGGACCTCTCATCAGTCCTACATTTTCTTTTCCATTGGGTTTTTACTCACATAGTCACTCTGCTCATCCCAGAATATTTCATTTTGGGGACAACCCTATGTAATATGCTACCAAAGCCTTTGACATTACTTTTGCCCCTTTGTAAAAATTCTAATTCCTATCTGAGTATTCAAACTGGCAAGCATAGGAGACTTGAAGAACGACTGGTAGAAGCCAAATGAGGTAGATACTCTTCATAGAAAGTAACCAAAAGCAAAATCAAAAATAAACAAATGGGACTATATCAGATCAAAAACACTTCTGTACAGCAAAGGAAATCATCAACAAAATGAAAAGACAACCTACTGAATCATAGAAAATATTTGAAAATCATATATCTGATAAAGGGTTACTCCAAAATACATAAAGAATGCATAAAACTCAACAGCAAAAACAAACAAATAATTTCATTTAAAATGGACAGAAGATCTGAATAGAAGATCTGATTTTTCCAAAGAAGGCATACAGATGGCCAACAGGTACATGAAAAGATGCTCTACACTTATAAGCATCAGGAAAATGCAAATGAAAACTACAATAAGATATCACCTCACACCTGTAGGATGGCTGTTATCAAGAAGACTAGAGGAGGAATATGGGAAGATGATGGAAGAGTAAGACGCGGAGATCACCTTCCTCCCCACAGATACATCAGAAATTCATCTACACGTGGAACAACTCCTATAGAACACCTACTGAACGCTGGCAGAAGACCCCAGACCTCCCAAAAGGCAAGGAACTCCCCACATACCTGGGTAGGGCAAAAGAAAAAAGAATAAACAGAGGCAAAAGGATAGGGATGGGACCTGCACCGGTGGGAGGGAGCCGTGAAGGAGGAATGGTTTCCACACACTAGGAAGCCCCTTCGCGGGCGGAGACTGCAGGTGGCGGAGGGGAAGCTTCGGAGCCACGGAGGAGAGCGCAGACACCAGGGTGCGGAGGGCAAGGCGGAGAGATTCCTGCACAGAGGATCGGTGCTGACCAGCACTCACCAGCCCGAGAGGCTTGTCTCCTTGGCCGCCGGGGCGGGCGGGGCTGGGAGCTGAGGCTCGGGCTTCAGTCGGAGCGCAGGGAGAGGACTGGGGTTGGCAGCATGAACACAGCCTGCAGGGGGTTAGTGTGCCACGGCTAGCTGGGAGGGAGTCCGGGAAAAAGTCTGGACCTGCCGAAGAGGCAAGAGACTTTTTCTTCCCTCTTTGTTTCCTAGTGCGTGAGGGGAGGGGATTAAGAGCGCTGCTTAAAGGAGCTCCAGAGACGGGCGGACCCCAGAGATGGGCGGACCCCAGAGAGGGGCGGACCCCAGAGACAGGCGTGGGACGCTGGGGCTGCTGCTGCTGCCACCAAGAGGCCTGTTTGCGAGCGCAGGTCACTGTCCACGCCCCCTTTCCGGGGAGCCTATGCAGCCCGCCACTGCCAGGGTCCCGGCTTCCCCGGGAGAGCGCATGGCGCGCCTCGGGCTGGTGCAACGTCACGCTGGCCTCTGCAGCCGCAGGCTCGCCCCGCACTCCGTACCCCTCCCTCCCCCTGGCCTGAGTGAGCCAGAGTCCCTGAATCAGCGGCTCCTTTAACCCGTCCTATCTGAGCGAAGAACAGACACCCTCCGGCGACCTACACGCAGAGGCGGGTCCAACTCCGAAACTGAGACCCAGGAGCTGTGAGAACAAAGAAGAGAAAGGGAAATCTCTCCCAGCAGCCTCAGAAGCAGCGGATTAAAGCTCCACAATCAACTTGATGTACCCTGCATCTGTGGAATACATGAATAGACAACGAATCATGCCAAACTGAGGAGGTGGACTTTGAGAGCAAGATTTATGATTTTTTTCCCCTTTTCCTCTCTTTGTGAGTGTGTATGTGTATGCTTCTGTGTGAGATTTTGTCTATATAGCTTTGCTTCCAACATTTGTCCCAGGGTTCTATCCATCCATTTTTTTTAATAATTATTTTTTATTTTAATAACTTTATTATATTTTATCATATTTTATTTTACTTTATCTTCTTTCATTCTTTTTTCTTCCTTCCCTCCTTTGTTCCCTCCTTCCTCCCTCCTTCTCTCCTTTCTTTCTTTCTTTCTTTCTTTGTACTTCTACTAATTCTTTCCTTCTACATTTTCTCCTTTTTATTCTGAGCTGTGTGGATGAAAGGCTCTTGGTGATGCAATCAGGGGTCAGTGCTGTGCCTCTGAGGTGGGAGAGCCAACTTCAGGACAGGTCCACAAGAGACGTCCCAGCTCCACGTAATATCAAACAGCGAAAATCTCCCAGAGATCTCCATCTCAACACCAACACCCAGCTTCACTCAACAACCAGCAAGCTACAGTGCTGGGCACCCTATGCCAAACAACTAGCAAGACAGGAACACAACCCCACTCATTAGCAGAGAGGCTGCCTAAAATCATAATAAGGCCACAGACATCCCAAAACACACCTCCAGACATGGAGCTCCCACCAGAAAGAACAGAACCAGCCTCATCCACCAGAACACAGGCACTAGTCCCCTCCACCAGGAAGCCTACACAACCCACTGAACAAACCTTAGCCACTGAAGACAGACAACAAAAACAATGGTAACTACGAACCTGCAGCCTGCAAAAAGGAGACCCCAAACACAGTAAGATAAGCAAAATGAGAAGACAGAAAAACACATAGTAGATGAAGGAGCAAGATAAAAACCCACCAGACCTAACAAATGAAGAGGAAATAGGCAGTCTACCTGAAAAAGAATTCAGAATAATGATAGTAAAGATGATTCAAACTCTTGGAAATAGAATAGACAAAATGCAAGAAACATCTAAAAAGGAACTAGAAGAACTAAAGAGGAAACAAGCAATGATGAACAACAAAATAAATGAAATTAAAAATACTCTAGATGGGATCAATAGCAGAATAACTGAGGCAGAAGAACAGATAAGTGACGTGGAAAACAAAATAGTGGAAATAACTACTACAGAGCAGAATAAAGAAAAAAGAATCTAAAGAACTGATGACAGTCTTAGAGACCTCTGGGACAACATTAAATGAGCCAAAATTCGAATTATAGGGGATCCAGAAGAAGAAGAGAAAAAGAAAGGGACTGAGAAAATATTTGAAGAGATTATAGTTGAAAACTTCCCTAATATGGGAAAGGAAATAGTTAATCAAGTCCAGGAGGCACAGAGAGTCCCATACAGAATAAATCCAAGGAGAAATATGGCAAGACACATATTAATCAAACTGTCAAAAATTAAATACAAAGAAAACATATTAAAAGCAGCAAGGGAAAAACAATGAATAACACACAAGTGAATCCCCATAAGGTTAACAGCTGATCTTTCAGCAGAAACTCTGCAAGCCAGAAGGGACTGGCAGGACATATTTAAAGTGATGAAGGAGAAAAACCTGCAACCAGGATTACTCTGCCCAGCAAGGATCTCATTCAGATTTGACGGACAAATTAAAAGCTTTACAGACAAGCAAAAGCTGAGAAAGTTCAGCACCACCAAACCAGCTTTACAACAAATGCTAAAGGAACTTCTCTAGGCAAGAAACACAACAGAAGGAAAAGACCTACAATAACGAGCTCAAAACAATTAAGAAAATGGGAATAGGAAAATACATATCGATAATTACCTTAAATTTAAATGGACTAAATGCTCCCACCAAGAGACACAGATTGGCTGAATGGATACAAAAACAAGACCCATATATATGCTGTCTACAAGACACCCACTTCAGACCTAGAGACACATTAAGACTGAAAGTAAGGGGATGGAAAAAGATATTCCATGCAAATGGAAACCAAAAGAAAGCTGGAGTAGCAATTCTCATATCAGACAAAATAGACTTTAAAATAAAGACTAGTAGAAGAGACAAAGAAGGACACTATGTAATGATCAAGGGATCGATCCAAGAAAAAGATATAACAATTGTAAATATTTACGCACCCAACATAGGGGCACCTCAATACATAAGGCAAATACTAACAGCTATAAAAGGGGAAATCAACAGTAACACATTCATAGTAGGGGACTTTAACACCTCACTTTCACCAATGAACAGATCATCCAAAATGAAAATAAATAAGGAAACACAAGCTTTAAATGATACATTAAACAAGATGGACTTAACTGATATTTATAGACGTTCCATCCAAAAACAACAGAATACACATTTTTCTCAAGTGCTCGTGGAGCATTCTCCAGGATAGATCATATCTTGGGTCACAAACTAAGCCTTGGTAAATTTAAGAATATTGAAATTGTATCAAGTATCTTTTCCTACCACAACACTATGAGACTAGATATCAATTACAGGAAAAGATCTGTAAAAAATACAAACACATGGAGGCTGAACAATACACAACTTAATAACGAAGTGATCACTGAAGAAATCAAAGAGGAAATAAAAAAATACCTAGAAACAAATGACAATGGAGACACGATGACCCAAAACCTATGGGATGCAGCAAAAGCAGTTCTAAGAGGGAAGTTTATAGCAATACAATCCCACCTTAAGAAACAGGAAACATCTCGAATAAACAACCTGACCTTGCACCTAAAGCAATTAGACAGAGAATAAAAAGAAACCAAAGTTAGCAGAAGGAAAGAAATCATAAAGATCAGATCAGAAATAAATGAAAAAGAAATGTAGGAAATGATAGCAAAGATCAATAAAACTAAAAGCTGGTTCTTTGAGAAGATAAACAATAGTGATAAACCATTAGCCAGACTCATCAAGAAAAAAAGGGAGACAACTCAAATCAATAGAATTAGAAATGAAAAAGGAGAAGTAACAACTGACACTGCAGAAATAGAAAAGATCATGAGAGATTACGACAAGCAACTCTATGCCAATAAAATGGACAACCTGGAAGAAATGGACAAATTCTTAGAAATGCACAACCTTCCAAGACTGAATCAGGAAGAAATAGAAAATATGAATAGACCAATCACAAGCACTGAAATTGAAACTGTGATTAAAAATCTTCCAACAAACAAAAGCCCAGTACCAGATGGTTTCACAGACGAATTCTATCAAACATTTAGAGAAGAGCTAACACCTATCCTTCTCAAACTCTTCCAAAATATAGCAGAGGGAGGAACACTCCCAAACTCATTCTATGAGGCCATCACCTTGATACCAAAACCAGACAAGTATGACACAAGGAAAGAAAACTACAGGCCAATATCACTGAAAACATAGATGCAAAAATCCTCAACAAAATACTAGCAAACAGAATCCAACAGCACATTAAAAGGATCATACACCATGATCAAGTGGGGTTTATTCCAGGAATGCAAGGATTCTTCAATATATGCAAATCAATCAATGTGACACACCATATTAACAAACTGAAGGAGAAAAACCATATGATCATCTCAATAGATGCAGAGAAAGCTTTCGACAAAATTCAACACCCATTTATGATAAAAGCCCTGCAGAAAGCAGGCATAGAGCGAACTTTCCTCAACATAATAAATGCCATATATGACAAACCTACAGCCAACATCTTCCTCAATGGTGAAAAACTGAAACCATTTCCACTAAGATCAGGAACAAGACAAGGTTGCCCACTCTCCCCACTCTTATTCAACATAGTTTTGGAGTTTTAGCCACAGCAATCAGAGAAGAAAAGGAAATAAAAGGAATCCAAATTGGAAAAGAAGAAGTAAAGCTGTCACTGTTTGCAAATGACATGATACTATACATAGAGAATCCTAAAGATGCTACCAGAAAACTACTACAGATAATCACTGAATTTGGTAAAATAGCAGGATACAAAATTAATGCACAGAAATCTCTGGCATTCCTATACACTAATGATGAAAAATCTGAAAGTGAAATCAAGAAAACACTCCCATTTACCATTGCAACAAAAAGAATAAAATATCTAGGAATAAACCTACCTAAGGAGACAAAAGACCTGTATGCAGAAAATTATAAGACACTGATGAAAGAAATTAAAGATGATGCAAATAGATGGAGAGATGTACCATGTTCTTGGATTGGAAGAATCAACATTGTGAAAATGACTCTACTACCCAAAGCAATCTACAGATTCAATGCAATCCCTATCAAACTACCACTGGCATTTTTCACAGAACTAGAACAAAAATTTTCACAATTTGTATGGAAACACAAAATACCCCAAATAGCCAAAGCAATCTTGAGAATGAAAAACGGGGCTGGAGGAATCAGGCTCCCTGACTTCAGACTATACTACAAAACTACAGTAATCAAGAGAGTATAGTACTGGCACAAAAACAGAAAGATAGATCAATGGACCAGGATAGAAAGCCCAGAGATAAACCCACGCACATATGGTCACCTTATCTTTAATAAAGGAGGCAGGAATGTACAGTGGAGAAAGGACAGTCTCTTCAATACGTGGTGCTGGGAAAACTGGACAGGGACATGTAAAAGTATGAGATTAGATCACTCCCTAACACCATACACAAAAATAAGCTCAAAATGGATTAAAGACCTAAATGTAAGGCCAGAAACTATCAAACTCTTAAAGGAAAACATAGGCAGAACACTCTATGATATAGGTCACAGCAAGATCCCTTTTGACCCACCTCCTAGAGAAATGGAAATAAAAACAAAAATAAACAAATGGGACCTAATGAAACTTCAAAGCTTTTGCACAGCAAAGGAAACCTTAAACAAGACCAAAAGACAACACTCAGAATGGAAGAAAATGTTTGCAAATGAAGCAACTGACAAAGGATTAATCTCCAAAATTTATAAGCAGCTCATGCAGCTCAATAGCAAAAAAAACCAAACAACTCAATGCAAAAATGGGAAGAAGACCTTAATAGACATTTCTCCAAAGAAGATATACAGACTGCCAACAAACACATGAATGGATTCTCAACATCACTAATCATTAGAGAAATGCAAATCAAAACTACAATGAGATATCATCTCACACCAGTCAGAATGGCCATCATCAAGAAATCTAGAAACAATAAATGCTGGAGAGGGTGTGGAGAAAAGGGAACACTCTTGCACTGCTGGTGGGAATGTGAATTGGTACAGCCACTATGGAGGTTCCTTAAAAAACTAAAAATAGAACTACCATATGACCCAGCAATCCCACTACTAGGCATATACCCTGAGAAAACCATAATTCAAAAAGAGACATGTACCAAAATGTTCATTGCAGCTCTATTCACAATAGCCCAGAGCTGGAAACAACCTAAGTGTCCATCATCGGATGAATGGATAAAGAAGATGTGGCACATATATACAATGGAATATTACTCAGCCATAAAAAGAAACAAAATTGAGCTATTTGTAATGAGGTGCATAGACCTAGAGTCTGTCAAACAGAGTGAAGTAAGTCAGAAAGAGAAAGACAAACACTGTATGCTAACACATATATATGGAATTTAAGGAAAAAACAATGTCATGAAGAGCCTAGGGGTAAAACAGGAATAAAGACATAGACCTACTTGAGAATGGACTTGAGGATATGGGGAGGGGGAAGGGTAAGCTGTGACAAAGTGAGAGAGAGGCATGGACATATATACACTACCAAACATAAGGTAGATAGCTAGTGGGAAGCAGCCGCATAGCACAGCGAGATCAGCTCAGTGCTTTGTGACTGTCTGGAGGGGTGGGATAGGGAGGGTGGGAGGGAGGGAGACGTAAGAGGAAAGGGATATGGCAACAGATGTATATGTATAACTGATTCACTTTGTTTTAAAGCAGAAACTAATACACCATTGTGAAGCAATTATATGCCAATAAATTTGTATAAAAAAACCAAAAAACCAGATGAAACCTTAAGAAAAAAAAGAAGATTGGAAATAACACGTGTTGGTGAAAATGTGGAGAAAAAGGAACCCTTGTGCACTGGAAATGTAAACTGGTGCATTCACTATGGAAAACAGTATGGAGGTTCCTCAAAAAAAATTAAAAATAGAATTATCATGTGACCCATGAATTCCACTTCTGAGTATGTATCGAAGAAAATGAAATCACAAGTTAAAAAAGACATATGCACCCACGTGTTCACGGCAGCATTATTTACAATAGCCAAGATATGGAAACTAGCTAAGTGTTCATTAGTGGATTAATGGATAAATAAATTGTGGTACTTACATACAAAGAATATTACTCAGCCATAAAAAAAGAATGAAATCTTGGCATTTGCAACAACACAGATGAAACTTCGAGGGGATTATGCTAAGTGAAATAAGTCAGGCAGAGAAATATACATACTATATGATCTCTCTTATATGTGGAATCTTATCTCCAAGCTCATAGATACAGGGAACAGATTGGTGGTTGCCAGAGGTGGGGGAGATTGGGGGGGTGGGAGAAATGGGTGAACTGTTTTTGGTTTTTCTTAGTTTAAATAAATCAAGATTTTTACGTACTAAAAATTAAAGATGAATGAACCACAAATGGTATAAAATGTCTTTTTCAAAATAAAGGTTTCTGATGCTATACTTCTTCAAAGAAAGTAACAATGGCAGGAGAAAGAAAATTCCCAACACTGGCATATGCATAACTCCAAGGTAACATGTGCATATATCCAATTAGATACATAAAAGATATGGATATATTAAATTTCATGCAGCCTTTGAACCCTTACCCCCTCTATAATGTAATGAATGCAGAGACCAGAAAATAGCCCAAGGTAGAGGGAGTAATATATCCCCACCACTGCCATAATTTTCATTTTCATCAAAATCTAAAGATTTACAAAGAGCTGCCTCCATTTCCTTTATCCTCCAGCCGAGTGGAGGCACTTAAATGGTAGTGATACTAATAAATCCTGATCTAAAGCTCATGTTCTTTGCCCTACAACAGGCAGTTGGGAGGTTAAAGGTATCAATTCGAACACCTGCTGAAGGGTGAGGAACTTCTTTATGGTATCAGTAATTCAACTTTCTATTGCAAACTAGCATCTTGTAGAAGTCAGCGTAAAAGGCATTTCTGGGTGAGTCATGGTGAAATGATTAAATTCATATTTCTCTATTGCTTGATTAGGTCACTGTTCACTAATGCCCTGTCACCATCAGCTTCTTTGAACTGTCATCTCATACCTGACACCAACGTGGTAAGCTTCCCTATACCCAGTTTGGAAAACCAGTTAAAAACAGAGGGTGGTTTTCTTTCTCTATTCTAAACAGTTTTGAGTCATGGATAGTTGCATTCTCACTGTGCTTTTAAAAGAAGAAAGAAAATGCCTTCAGTTTGCTGGGAGCAAAAATATGTTATTTTTCATCTGAAACCATTCCTTGCATCTCACTAAATATTACTGAGCATCCCACAAGAGCTTATCATCTTACCTATTTGCAACAGCAAACTGAATGTATTAGGAAACCCTCTTCAGACTGGTGGAGCCTAGCAGCTCAGGAAGCTCTGGGGAATAAAATATCTGACAGCAGGTGGCCTGGGTAGACCAGCTGTATGGCTGTACATAGGAACTGCCACTTAACAAGTTAGGGCAGCTTGTTCCTATAGCTCATGGGGAGTTGGACACAATTCTATGCCCTTTAGACACTCTGAGCTGCCACGGGAAAAGCAGGCATTCCATCATGTCCTGTGCCTCCTTGTTCGTGTGATTTTCGTTTGTATTTGGACAGAACAGTTTCATGTGCAGGAGTAAAAACATCAGTCCCAGGAGATACTGGACCATTGACCCAGAGTCCATATGTCAGTAGTCTCCTTCCCTTTTGGGACTGGTCAGTTGCCATGGTAACTGGCAGCCAAGGCTTATTAGTGCTTGTTAGTGTTTAAAAGATGATTTATAAGCATGTAAATAATTGGCAGCTCATTAACAGGTGGGGCTCCTGAACTCAGCTGCCTTTGGCAATTATCTACAGGGTTTGAGAGTTGTGCTCCTGTCCTCTGCAGCTGCCTACTTATCTGGCTCAGAGAGTATCAACCCTGAAAATAAGGCAAAGAGGAAACAATCCATCAGTGGGGTGGGCGGACCACACTGTGCAACCAATGGGGTTGCTCACCTAGCAGATTGCCCAGGGACAGATGGGAGGAGTACTGGTTGCCCACTTTCAGTTTTTCCTTCAGAAACTGTACATACTGTATCCTTAAAAAAACAAAACAAAACCCTTTATTTCTAGGCAAATTCATTAGGAGTGGAACCAGACTTACATATAAGTTGCTGTTTATATTGGAAGAGCCCCTTAGCTAAAAATACCTCCCTGAACTAGCACTCACAGAACCTGACAGTGCATCAGAATATATGTATTGCATAACTTTCAGCTGTGTGTGTGGGGTGGGGTGGCTAGAGAGGGAGAAAGAGAGAGGAGAGACAGATGGAGGGGTGGTGGGGGGAGAGAGAGAGAGAGAGAGAGACTGTGGGACCTTTCCGGACCAGGGCAAGAACCCACATCCCCTGCATCGGCAGGCAGACTCTCAACCACTGCGCCACCAGGGAAGCCCTTTGTTTTTAATTTTTAAGGACCTCTTTCAATATGTAAAATGTTTCTACAGTTTTGGAGTCCTGAGTAATTAAGAAAATATACTCATTGAAGAATATAATGTATTCATCTCTCTAAGAAATAATATATTGATTATTATTATTATTGTTATTTTGGCTTAAAATATAAGAGAAGAACAGAGAGGGAAAATGGGAAGATAATTTGAAATACCACAATGGTAATAAGAAATAGAAAGAGAGGGGCTTCCCTGGTGGCACAGTGGTTGAGAGTCCGCCTGCCGATGCAGGGGACGTGGGTTCGTGCCCTGGTCCGGGAAGGTCCCACATGCCACGGAGTGGCTGGGCCTGTGAGCCATGGCCGCTGCGCCTGCGTGTCCGGAACCTGTGCTCCACAATGGGAGAGGCCACAGCAGTGAGAGGCCCACGTACCACAAAAAAAAAAAAAAAAAAAAAAAAAAAAAAAAAGAAATAGAAAGAGAGACTTTGAAAGAGGAAAAGAATTTAGAAAGAAACTAAGAAGAGGGAAAAATTGGAAGCTAAAAAAATATTTCATCTGCAGCTTATTTCTTTCATTTATAGGGAATCTCAGGATCCTAGACCTAGGCATAGCCAGGCAGTGCTACTCGAGGGACAGCACAAGGAAAGGTAAGAGTATCAGCTGTGCATTGCTCTGTAGGGCATTCCACCAACTCCAGGAGGTACACAGATCGTCAAAGCCAGAGGGGTGATTAACCCTTCAATTATTTTAATTTCTATAGTAGTATATTTTCTACCTCACTCAACTAAGTACCCAATTTCACTGATGAAGCACCTAACTCACCAGCAACTAGAAAGTGTTATTCAGGTTGATTAAACAGTACTCTATTTATGGAAATACCTTCTGTTTTAATAATTGGTAGTGGTACCCTCTACAAAGTCAGGGGTAATTATCTTGATCCTCTCTCCATCTTGCTGAGATTTTTTAACACACCCTAATGCTTTCTGAACAAAAGCTCTATTCCAAATAAAAATAACAAAACACATATAATTTTACTATGTTTCAGATATCATCCTAAGTAGTTTGCATATAACTCTTAATCCTCTCAAAATTTTATAAATTAGGCAGCCTTATTACCCTCCTTTTACATTTGAGAAAACAGAGATGTTAAAAAAAAAAAAACTTGCTCAAGAATTCAGCAAGGGGTAAATTATAAAGAGACCTGGAATTTGAAAACTTAACACATGAGAGACTGCCCTCCTGCTTCCCTCTGTTCCATCAACAAATGTATTGTGTGATGGATCCACCTCCAGTTATGAAGTAGGAAGTTATGAGAAAGCATAACTCTCACCATAACAAACAAAACAAAACAACTGAGGTACAAAATCTGTTTTTCTGAAGCCTGCAAAAAAGTGACATTTCAAAGAATCTCTAAACAAACTCAACTCCAGTGATGAACACTTCATAGGAGAGAAAACATATCAATACAAAGCTGCTCTCCTCCCTGGTTGACTAGCAGGAAGAGAAAAATTTCTCCATAGACAGGAAATCAGCAGAATCTTTAACAAAAATTTAAGGCCTGTGTGTGGGTTGCTGGGACAGATTTGAATTCTGAGCCCCCAGTGGCAGAGTAAATCTGAATTCACTTACCAACTCTATTGCTTGGTAAGTGTTCAGGGGCAGTTACTCAAAGGCTTGAAAGTAGGAGAGGAGAAATGAGAGGGATAAATTTCAACTCAGAATTTCAGCTTCTAGGAGTTGGAGACAGACAGGAGTACTGAGAGAGAGTGCTCTGAGGCATTCTGGGAGGACAGATCTCCCTAAACATAGGAGGACTGAAGGAGAACAAAGAAACTCCCCAGAAACACAAAGAGCTGGAAGCCAGGCTGTGAGAGCTGAGAGATATTCATGTTTTAGAAAGCTAGTAGTTGAACAGAGAAGCATAGAGATCTATGGATCTCACCAGTGCTCAGATCCTAAGCCTACCAGAGGTAAATTCTAATTCCACTTTCAAAACATGTAAAGCCTGTGGTCATACTAAAGTTGCAACAAAGTTCAAACATATCTTGACTAGAAATCCGATTTATTTAGCTCTTCACTCTTGATTTTTTCTAGAAATAAATAATATTTACATCTATTTCTACTGTGTTTACACAACATGCCTTTAATGCCATAAAATTTATGACACACAAAGAAGCAAGAAAATGTAAATCATGATCATGAGAGAATATACAAAGAGGAAAGACCCAGAGATGGCCCAGATAGTGGAATTATCAGTCAGAGACTTCAAATAAAGATAAAATAAAATGAAAATGAAAAATCTAAAGGATCTAGTAGAAAAAGTAGGCAGCATGAGTGAAGAGATGGGGGATTTTAACAGAGATATATGAATACTATATTGAAGAAAAATGTATTGAAATTTTCAGAAAAAATCAATATCATAAATGAACAATTCATTAGATGAATTTAACAGCAGACTGGAGTCAGAAAAGTATCCTTGAAGAGAGATCAGTAGCACACCTCCTTAGGTAAGGACCTGGTACCTCTTTTGTGAAGCACTCACCAGGGCTGGAAGAAAAGCCCAAGGAAGGAGTCAAGATTGAGAACAATGATCATACTAATTTGAAGATGGCAGGGATGGTTCTTTGGTGCACTTTAAGATTAAGAGGCATACAGCACTTAGCAAACTGATGAAGCCTATTGTGAATGACAGGGTTTGTCAATGAGGCAGACTAGATTCCAAACTATTAGGTAACCAATCAATGAAATAGACACACCTGCACAGTTGGAAATGAAAGATGAAGATGCAATTGACGTGTTCAGGCAACAGATAGGAGGTGTCTACTCAAAAGGGAATCTGCTACTTTACTGTAGAACTTTGTTCCTCTGGAACATAAAGACATGTTCTCAATTAGAAAACCCAATTTGGTCCTACCACATCCTGACTACTGCAGTATAGTTTTCTCTATTCTTTCATTTTCCTCCTCCCCATTCCTTTACTGTACATAAAGTCACTGCTGTATGTACTCAAGCATATTGCATTTTTTAAAAAAAAACCTAAATGGCCAATGGTATGCTTTGATCAACACCAAATGGAGATGGGACAGGGGAAAATTCTAGTTCTGTGAAAATACCCCCCTTTCTCCATTAGTGGCATGTTCATTCAGCTCTTATCTTTGTATTCCAGTAAGTTATTTCACACTCACTGTTTAACAAAAAAAGAATAACATAAAAATCCTTGCACGTTTTGTTCAGTTGGAGAATTTTAATCTTTTTCATTTATCATTGTAAAACCAAGGACAATATTATACCTTTTTTGCATGTAGAGCAATCTGCCTTTAAACAGGAATAAATTATCCTGAAAGAAATGAAACATAGTTTTCCCTTCACAACAAGCATCTTGTTTTCCCTGACCAGGGATTGAACCTGGGCCCTTGGCAGTGAAAGCAAGGACTCCTAACCACTGGACCACCAGGAAATTCCCAAGCATCTTGTTGTTTAAATAAACTTATTGTTTAAAATGAGGAAAAAAATGTTAATAGTAGGTATCAAAACTGAGGCAAAAATAGTGAAAAAATAGAGAAGTGTTTGAGATCTGTGGGACAATATCAAACCTAACATGAGTGTAGAAATAGAACATAGAGAATAGGATAGAAAAAAATATTTAAAGAAACATGGCAGAGAATGATTCAGAATGACTGAAAGACATTAGCATACATATCCAAGATCCTCAGTGGACCCCAGGCAGAGTGCTATAAAGCAAAACACACATAAGTTCTTCATAGTCAAATTACTGAAAACAAAATATAAAGAAAATAATTTAAAAGCAGTCAGTAACAATAGATACATTACCTGGAATGGAAAAACAATATGCATCATGGCTGATTTCCAACTAAATATAATTGGACAATATATTACTGGACAAAGCAATAATATAAAGTGCTTTTAAAAGTCAACCTAAAAGTATTATATATAAATCTGTCTATCTCTCCCTTAAAAAATAGAAAAAGAGAGCAAATAAAGTCATTTCAAAGAACAAAAGCTTAGAGAACTTGTTTCCAGCAACCCTGTACTACAGGACATGCTAAAAGTAGTTGTTCAGGCTGAAGAACAATGATACCAACAGAATTCCAGATCTGCTGGAATAAATAAAAGGTATGACAGAAAGTAAATATCTGGGAAAATATAAAACAATTCTCAATCTATATCTACATTTATACCTATCTATGTGTATCTTTAAAAGACTGCAGAGCACTTAAAAGAAAAATAATAACAATATATACAATGTATTGAGGGGTTCTTAGCATATGTAGAACTAAAATACAAGAAACAAAGTGCTTAAAGGGCAGGAAGAAGGCAAAAAAACTACACTGTGACATAGCATATTATTTGAAGGTAGGCTCTAATGAATCTAACATTCATATTGTAATCTCTAAATATATACTGTCCAATAGGGTAGTCAGTAGCTACATGTCCATATTTAAATTTAGGTAGAAAATAATCAAAATTAGATAAAATTTAAAACTCAGTTCCTAAATTGCACTAGCCACATTTCAAATGTTAAAGAGCTACATATGTCTAGTATCTACCATGCTAGGTTGAACAGATAAAGACTATTTCCATCATTGAAGAAAGATACTTTAGATAGCACTACTCTAGATAAACCACTAAAATACAACAAAAACACATATATCTAAATATTAAAAATAGTAAAAATGTGATTTACCTCAAAGAAAACAGAAAAGAAAAACAAAAAAATAAATAATATATGAGATAAATAAAAACCAAATGAAGTCAGGAGATTTAAACTATATCACTAATTATATTAAATGGTAATGAACTAAAAATTCTATGTAAAAGCCAGCAATAAGATCGTATAAAAAAGAATTAATTTTATAGATTTTGTGTAAAGACAGAGAAGTTGAAAGCAAATGTGTAAAAATTTATACCACTTAAACACTAAGATTGAGAGATCTTATTTTTTAAGATTAAAATTTGTTGTTAAATATACCATCTAAACACTAAGTTAAGAAAATGGTGTCGCTATCTTAATATCAGACTAAGTTGACTTCAAGGGAAAGAATATTACTAGAGAAATAGAAGAACATTTCATAATTATTAAGGAGTTGATTCATCAGGAAATTGTAACAATTCTAAATATGTATGCAACCAATAACAGTATTTCAAAATACATGAAACAAAACCTGACAGATTAAATGGAGAAGTAGACAAATTCACATTTGTAGTCAGAGATTTTATATAACCATTATCCAATAACTGTATGTACATAATTCTACCCCAACAACTCTACAGAGTCTTTACATGTGCACGAGTCATTCACCAAAATAGACTATATACTAGGCCATAGAAAAGGTCTCAAAATATTAAAGAATTAAAATCATAATTTTATATTATTCTGTCTGGAATATAATAATTCTACAGAGCATATTCTGGAAAATATACAATGGTATCAAATTAGGAATTAATTTTAAAAAGCATTATAGAAAACCCTAAAATATTTGGGATTTACCAACCAATTTCTAACTAGCCCATATATCAAAGAAGAAATCACAAGGGAAATTATAAAATATTACAAAATGAATTATATTAAAAACACAGTATATCAATATCTGTGTGATTCAGCTAAAGCTGCATTAGAGGGATATTTATAGTAGAAAATATGAATGATTTAAATGGTCAAAACTTCTACTTTAGAAGCTAGACAAAATAAAACAAGTTAAGCTCCAGTTAACTAAGAGAAAAGAAATAATGAAGGCAAAAGAAGAAATCAAATTTAAAACAAACAACAGATAATCAAAATGTCAAAAGTGGAAGCATTAAAAAGATTAATAAACTTGACAAATTTCTAGCAAGATTTATCAAGAAAAAAGAGACAAAACTAAAATTACCAACATTATAAACAAAAAGGGGACTTGACTAGAGATTCTACAGAAAATAAAAAGATAAACAACTTATGCCATTAAATTCTATAAGTTAGATGAAATGGACAAAATTCTTGAGTAATAGGCTTATCTAAACTGACACAGTAAGAAAAAGGCAATCTAGCCCTGTAAATACAAAATAGAGTTCATCATCAAAAATTTTCCTACAAGGTTCTCCTGGCTCAGACAGCTTCATTGAAATTTTATCAAGTATTTAAGTAAGGAATAATGACAATTCTATATAAATTCTCTCAGGAAATGCATAAAGAAGATACACTATTCAATCAATATAAGTTGATATCAAAACTTGGCAAAGATATTATAAGAAAAAATATAGACCAATATCTATTATGATCACAGATGCAAAATTCTTAATAAACAATATAAACAAATTGAGTACACACACACACACACACACACACACATTGATAAAGTGATGTAACAGATGGATTTTATCTCAGGTATGCAAATGTCATTCAATATTTTTCAAAAATCAATTAACATAATTCACTATACTAACAGAGTAAAGCAGAAAAAAAACGTAATCATCTAAATTGATGTAGAAAACTATATTTGAGAAAATTGAATTGCAGTCTGAATAAAAACTCAGCAAATTCAGAACAGAAGGAAACTTCCTCAACTTGATAAAAGACATCTAAAATAATCCTACAGCAAATATGATCCCTAAATGCAAAATTTTATATGCTTTCCCTATAGTCTCCCAAAGAAGAATGTCCTCTCTCATTATTTCTATTTAATATTTTCCTGGAATTTCCCTCCTATGTAATAAAACAGGAAAAATAAATAAAAGCTTGAGGATCTAAAAAAAGAATTAAAACTGTGTTATGTGCAGATAAATAATTATCTATGTAGAACACATCATAGAATCTTCGATAAGGGACTAGAACTAATATGTAAATTTAGTGAAATTGCAGGATTCAAAGTCAATTAACAAAAATCAAAAGTGTTTCTTGGCATGGACATATATACACTACCAAACGTAAAATAGATAGCTAGTGGGAAGCAGCCGCATAGCACAGGGAGATCAGCTCATGCTTTGTGACCACCTAGAGGGGTGGGATAGGGAGGGTGGGAGGGAGGAAGATGCAAGAGGGAAGAGATATGGGGACATATGTATATGTATAACTGATTCACTTTATTATAAAGCAGAAACTAACACACCATTGTAAAGCAATTATACTCCAATAAAGATGTTAAAAAAGTGTTTCTATATACAGCAATGAAAAAATAATTTATAATATCATCAAAAATATTAAATATATAGGGGGAAAATCTATTGAAAAATATGCAAGATCTCCACAGTGAAACTACAAAACATTGGTGAGAAATTTAAAAGACCCACATAAATGGGGAGCCATACCTATGCTCATTGACAGAACTTGGTATCTTAAGGATGTTTTTTCTCCCTTAATTGATCTATACATTTAATATAATACTTATCAAGTTTCCAACAGGCCATTTTGAAGATAATGGCAAGCTGATTCTAAAATCTGGGTAAATCAGAACGATGTAGTGTAGTCAAAACAATCTTTTAAAGAAAGTGAGAGAACTTAGCACTATCTACTTCAAAATTACTATAAAGCTATAGTAAACAACACAGTGCAATCATGGACTTAAAGATATAATATATAGATCAACAGAAAAGAATAGAGCCCAGAAATAGACCCACACATATAAAGTCAATTGATGTTCAGATAAGGCACTGAGCACATTCAATGGGGGAAAGGAAAGTCTTTTTAACAAACGGTGCTGGAACTTAACCCTTATACTCCATAACAAAATATTAATTTAAGATAAATCTGAGACTTAAATTCATAAAGCACAGAAGAAAAATAAGAATAGTATCTTTGTAACGTTGGGAGTAGGCAAAGATGTTTTCAACAGGCCACAAAATCAATAACTCTAAAAGAAAAAAATGACAAACTGAACTTCATCAAAATTAAAATTTACCTCTCATTAAAAGAAACATTGTTAAGAAAATTAATAAGCAAAAAACAGATTGGGAGGAAGTTTCATAATGCATATATTTGACAAAGAACACAAATCCAGAATATATAGAAAACTCCTACAAAGCAATAATAAAAAGGCAAATAATCCAGTTACAAAATGGGTAATGACCTAAACAGATACTTCACAAAGAAGAAATACAAATGACCAATAAGTGTATGAAAGTGTGTTCAAAATGACCCCCCAAATTGTAAGACTATTCATAGTGACTTTCATGTTCATAATTACACAGATATCCATCCACAGGAAAATGAATAAACAAAATGTTATTGTCATGAAATAAAATGCTACTACATAATATAAAAGGAGAAACAACTGATATATATAACATCATGAATAAATTTCAAAAATATTATGTGGAGTAAAAGAAACAAGCCACAAAATTATATTGACTCAATTATTTGATTTATATAATTTCCAAGAAAATATAAAACTAATCTATGCCAATAGAAATTAGAAAGTTGTCGGGCTTCCCTGGTGGCGCAATGGTTGAGAGTCCACCTGCCGATGCAGGGGACACGGGTTCGTGCCCCGGTCCAGGAAGATCCCACATGCCGCGGAATGGCTAGGCCTGTGAGCCATGGCTGCTGAGCCTGCGCGTCCAGAGCCTGTGCTCCACAATGGGAGAGGCCACAACAGTGAGAGGCCCGTGTACCGCAAAAGAAAAAAAAAAAAAAAAAAGAAAGTGGTCACTTCTGTGGGTGGGTAGAATAATAGGGAGGTTGATCATAAAACGGCATGAGGAAATTTTCTAGAGTAGTGTAAATGACATCACTAAGAAAAGGAGTAGTGAGCCACAGACTAGGAAAACGTTTTCATAATATGCATTACTGACAAAGGACTCATATATAGAATAGCTGTATTCTGTACATGGTTATATATGTATATAAAATTGCTGAAATTCATCAGACTGAATGCTTAAGATCTGCGCATATTACTGTATGTAAATTATATCTCAAAATAGATATATTGACCACCTATCAATTGTCAGATTCTGTGCAACTCACTGGAGATATAGTAATTAACAAGACTCTACTCTCATAAAATTAGAATATCCAATAACTGGCCTTTTCTTAGACTATTCAAGGACTTAGAACTCAACTAAATCCTTCTCTTTATTGTCAACATAATCAACTACTTTTTTTCTTGATACATAATATAGTGAAAATGTGTTACATAAAGAAATCAGGAGTCCTGAGTTTTACTAACATTTCTGT